>NW_005187604.1:636986-659147 GCF_000239375.1 Pundamilia nyererei
CTTATGTTGTGATTTGGCGCTATATAAATAAAATTGAATTGAATTGAATTGAATTGACTGGAAAACAGTAATATAGATCTAAAGCTACGTGTGCTTAACTCTACAGCTTTTCTTTGCCTGCTGTGTGGCCACTAAACGACAATTGATTACATTTTAGTTATAAATTTAGCAAACTGTCACCTGTTAGAGCGCACCAGCAAGAAAATCAAGCTATCAAATGACCAGACACATTGCGATCAGCCCACCAAACTAAGAAAATAAAAAACGTTTTTAGGTTAAAATATCTTAAAGACAAAGGAAACACCTGCAAATGAGAAATGCTTCCATGACTGGGGGGCTTTTTCTCACAGGAATAAATGAAATTGCTCATCATCCGTCGCTGACTAGCACCAAAATCATCTGCAAATGATACAGCGAGATAGGACTCTCTGTGGGAGCGCCTCGGCTTATTAGACTACAAGTGTGATGAAAATCAGCAGATAATCGAGGCCCACACAGGTTAAGGGGAGAAGTTGTTGACATCATTGTTACAAGCTGAATAACAATCGAAGAGCTTTTTTTTGTTGAACACATGATTGTCTGTCGTTCTAGGTTAGTTTGGGCCTATTAACTGTCACCAATAAATTAAAACAAGGGCTTTTAATTAAAGCGTTACAGGCGTGATACTTGTTATTTGACTTACTAAAAGCTGCACGACCTTGGTCACTCATTAAGGAGGAGAATGATGCCTTTGGAGCGACTACAGCTGTCACTCCACAGAAAATCAACACATTTGTTGCTGGTTATGTGGTGGAGGAGATGCTACTTTTTTTTAACACGTTAAGGAATAAAATACAGTTGATATATTCAACTGGATGTATAGAAGCTGACACATTTTCTAGTCAACATAACCAAAATTGTCAGTGCTGGACAAACAGACAGCTAAGCCAGCTTTGCCGGTTTGAGTCTGCGCACCTGACCCACATTGTGAAGTCCTGCGCTCTGCAGCCACGTCTCCATGAGTGTATGTGTGATTGTGTTTCCTATAGGTGTGTTCATTGCTCATGCATTGAAGGTATGTGTGTATTTGCCTTTGTGCGACTATGACCTTTGCTATTTCACCAGGGAAACCAGATCTGGAATTGCAGTTTTTTTTTTCCTTTGAAATTCTGGAAGCTGAAAGAAAAGTCAGCACGCAGCCATCTTCCACTCTCACTGATTTTGACACTGACATTGATAACACCACATAAAACAGACAGTGTATAAACATAAATGTTGGTTCCTACTGGTACATAAACAGAGGCAGAAAAGAATAAGGAGAACTTATTATGAGTTTTAAGTAAATATGAATAAATAGTATAAATATGTATGTATTGAGTACCTACTGCGTATGTGAAGGAAACTGCACAAAGTGGCATATTTAAAAGGGCATGAACATCATCTTGATCTCCACCTCTTTAGAATGTATTTCTACTTTTTCTGTCTCCATATATTAAATCTTGTTCCATCTTTGACTCCTTTTTTGTGTCATCACTGCTGATTTTACTGCTATTCCTTCTTCTCTTTTTTGACTTCATCCCAAAGTTTTTTCCACCCCTCCCCCACATCCATCCATCTACATATCACTGCTCATCCTGCTAGTATTCTTTCATCACTCCTGCAGCTCCTCACTATCCTTCTGCGGTCATGCTTCCTTCCTCCCTCCCTTCCTTATTCACCCCACTGCGTCCCTTGCTTGACCGACCGTCACTATTTGCCTTCCTGCCTTTGTCAGTCTGAACTTCCAGGAATTGATTTGGAGGAAGTGCAGCTTTCTGAACTTAACATCTCACCCTCTCAGCTGTTCACTTACAGTCAGCTTAAAAAGCATCTATATTTTATTGCACATAACCTAAATGCTGCAAATGAAAGGAAGAGTTTAACAGATTAGGAAATGTTCTGATCAGCTTGGCAAGAGCTTGATAAAAAAAAAATCTAAGCCAATTCCATTTATTAACTTTTTAACAATTATTACATCTTAATGGTAATTTTGTGAAATTATCAGCACTGCCCAGGATCTTCCACTGTTTCTCAGCACAACATCCACACTAGAGAGCAGGGAGGATGCTTTTGTTTTGTTTGGATAGACCCTTCATCTTGTTTTTAATAATCATGCTAAGTTAACAGTCCCCCTCTTTGTTTGTTTTCTGGCTACCCCATGACGACACAAAGACACTTTACCTTGTTTTTTTAAATCCTTTTTATCCTTTAGATAACAAAAAACAGTCAATTAATATGAACATCTTTCATTTTAAGCTCATGCTCAGCTTTACTTTTGGCCCTAAATGCAAACGTATCCTTACTGTAAAGAAAAATACATCATCATCATCATCATCATCAATACTTTTAATTCTCCTTAAAAATAGTTTGAAAACATTAATGGTTAATGTCATTTACAGTCTTTATATAGTTTCATAATTTCTGTGGAAAGTTATTGTTGCACTATTCGTATTACTTAACAATCGCCCTATTAGTCATTTAATAATGAACCTTGCAGGATACATGCGCAGAAATCTACTATCATGGAAGGTTTTTTACATTTACCGTCGTCCACTGTGACGTAACAAATTAGAGGGAATGTGCATAACACCTTGAAGAACTTATGTAAGACAGTTGTATGCTGAGTTAGTGTAAATGACCACCCAAATCAAGGAAAATAATTTTTACATTGTTGTGTTATTAATAGATATAATGTGATTACTGTGTAATAGGTTACTTACATCCATCTACACATCAAATTTGGGGTTGCAGGGCAGCAGGAGTCTATACCAGCTGTTATAAGGCGAGTGACATGGTGTTGCTAGGAGTTGTTAATGTACTTTAAAAGCAGAGAATTTGTAGTGAATGCACACACATATACATACACACACACACACAGACCATATGGTCACATTCCCACTATCATTTTAGCACTTAAATCTTGCAGGTCAGCTCCATAGCTCCTTAATACTGGAATCTAATCTTGCACACTAACTCACAGACGTGATAGTAATCAGCGCACTAAAGTGCTTATCTAAGCTGCTTTTAACACATAATCAGCATCACTGCGAGCTCAGACAAGCACTACACCCACTCCCATTAGTTCATCTAATTCCCATCGCATATATTATGCTTCCATTTCCAAACATGTAATGCAATCTCACACCATTTAGCATCATTTTTTCCTTCAAAATAGAGATTCGGCACAGAAGATGTGAAGATGTTTAATTTTCTTTTACATAATTCAACAAGTCTCTATTAAGCGATGTAGGATCTGCCATACATACACCTCAAGGCAACAAACACGTAAATTATATTACTTAATATGTGAAAATATTATTCTTTGATGGGGATCATCTTGGGTTTACTTGTGTTTTTCTGTGCTGTGTTGCATTGAAGAAGATTACATTTTATATTCACAACAACAGGAGAGTGCCCGGCAGCAAAAGCCATATATGAAGATTAATATGTTTCCCCAGTCTAAACCGTCTGCTAGCCAGACACAGGTGAAAGGGTCCAGTGTGATGTTTTCTCCAAACACCTTTTGCTGAGCCACAACAACAACACCTCTGGGCATTCTAACCTACTGAAAAATAGATGTTCCCAATAAAATATATATGCTCCTGAAATGGTATTACAAGTGTATATTGCAAGTATGTCAGAGGTGTAGCCAACATAAAAGTGTCATAAAGAAGTCTCAGATTAAAAATAAAGGGAATGGTTGCACATGGGTACAGTGTTGTGGTGCAATATGTTATTTCTCCATTCTCTTAAAGCAGAAAGAAGTAAATGCAGGGGGGTTTCTGCCTGAACAGAAAGTTTTGAGTTTATGAAAATGTTCGTTTTGAGATGAAACTCAAATGATGAACACCTGTTTTACTGCCGACAGAGATGAACATTAGGCATGAATTGGCTTGAATCAGCCACTAATTTCATGATAGCTAAAGGAGCTAATGATTGTCACTCACCATTTCCTCACATACTAAAAGCCAGATTCTTGCCTTGGCCCCATTATTTCTCCTCATCCTTGCCCATTTCCAGTCCTGTGGGTAACTGGCAGGCTGAAAATTATGAGGCTCTGGCCCATCAAATTTGTATGAGTATCTATTTTCAAACTCAACACAGGCTTAGGGATCCATCTTTGTTATCGTTATACTCGGCCTCGGTCTGCCCTGTTTTTTCTTACATGATGTACATTCTAATCTAAAACAGTTTTTCCCAGACATGAATTAAGTTAGGTAGCCAACACAAAAACGGATTTATCTTGTAATACCCAAACAGACTAGTTTCTCTAACACCAGCCACATAAAATGAAAAAAAAACAAACAACCTCTTGCTGCCAGGGATAGAACACATTATTTAGTGATTTAATTTTTCAACAGCAAGTACTGTAAAATGGTGAAGTCACACATTTCACTAATGCTGTATTGCAAAAGTCACCGTGAGAGTTTCACAGCCTCCGAGGGTGTAGAAGGAATGGATATTATTAATTTTGTATCTATGTATTGAGAGGACAGACTGACAAGGCTGTGTAAGCTTCATTAGCAACACTAATGTGGTGCATAGTTCCAGCGGCTAGCATTAAAAATCTATTAAGCTAGCTATTAAGAGCGGTTTTTGACTTTTTTTTTTGTTTTAAACTTGTGTGGACATAAAAACATGTTTACACTTCTTTTAATTCATCTCCCTCTAACCCACAGTAGAAATTTGTATTATTTAGGACTTCTACTATCATTTGCATCAGGTTGGACCCCATGTTCAGCAGCCAGTCGGAATATTATTTCTAAATGGGGCTTTCTAGACATGTTTTTTTTTTGTATGAGGAGTAGTGGCTGTAGAAGAGAGGGAACCAAATGCAGGACGTGGAAGGAAAACTAAAGTAACAAAAAGCAAACCATTTATTAGGCTGAAGCAGAAAAAGCATAAAGTCCATAAACAAACCCATAGAAATCCAAGTCACCCAGAGGAATGTGAGGAAAACACACAGGGGGATACAGTTAAAGGGCAGACACTAAGAGAAAGACTAAGGGGAGGAGACAGGGCTATGTATACACGTAGAGTGATTATTCAATTCAATTCAATTTTATTTATATAGCACCAAATCACAACAACAGTCGCCTCAAGGCGCTTTATATTGTAAGGCAGACCCTAAAATAATACATACAGAGAAAAAAAAAACATCAATCATATGACCCCCTATGAGTAAGCACTTTGGTGACAGTGGGAAGGAAAAACTCCCTTTTCACAGGAAGAAACCTCCAGCAGAACCAGGCTCAGGGAGGGGCGGGGCCACCTGCCACGACCGGTTGTGGTGGACAGGACAAAAGACATGCAGTGGAAGCGAGCCAGAGATTAATAACAGGTATGATTCAATGCAGAGAGGGCTATTAACACATAGTGAGTGAGAATGATGACTGAAGAAGAAACACTCAATGCATCATGGGAATCTCCCAGCAGCCTACACCTATTGCAGCATAACTACGTGATCCAGCCCTAACTATATGCTTTAGCAAAAAGGAAAGTTTTATACCTAATCTTAAAAGCAGAGACTTATACTAGAGACTAGGGATGATAAGTAATATCATAGAAACATAAATAAATGAATTGAGAGGGAAAAACAGAAGGATGCTATAGAGGGAAAAAGTACCAAGTAAACTCCTAATAGAACAACAATATAACAAGAACTAAAGGTTCACTGTATTGTTGTACATACAAATCAAAAGCTTGTGGAATAAACAACAAACAAAGCACACAGACTCAAACAAAAATGCCTACTGGAAACAACGAATTCAAAACTTCAAACACCAAAATACAAAAACCTTAGACAGAATAATAAACTGAAATGGACGAAACCACTGACAGGTGAGAGGAAGAAACAGCAGTTGAAACAGACACAGTTAAAGCATAAAAAAAGTAAAAGATTTTTTTCCCCTCATACCCAGAGGCCGATAGCTTAGCTTTAAGATAATTTGCTAATGATAGAGCGATGAATCAAAAAGGGAATCAAAAATGAACGTTTTTTGTTTTTTTTTTATGTTGTCGTTGTTTTGATAATAGCAGTAGAAGTTGGAGTTGGTATCTTTTTAATGCCGGTAGTATACTGTAATATGTCAATATGCCGATACTGATTGACATATAGCAAAGAACATAAATGGAAAGGGGACAGATGCCTTATAACTCTGTTCCTTAGAATCTTTCTTTTTCGTATTTACTCACTCTGTCTAAGGGACCATCTTGGCTCTCATCAGGAAATCTGGAACAGTGGTCTGTTGTCAAATGTCAGTTTTTGTGTTTAACTATATTGTTCGTTAGAATTAACTGTGTCAGTACAGTGTTACTTTTTATCTCAGTAAGCTTAATCTCATGTTAACAGTCTGATAAACGATCGTATCATGTTTCATGCTGTTTTTAACACTATTAGATATTCATAATTCTTAGTCTGGGGATCTAAGTAGGTTTATGTAAGATATTTTGTAAGATTGGAAAAAATTATGCTATAGTAATTTCTAGTAAATTCACCTTGTAAAGGTCTGTAAAAACTTCTTGGGGTCCCATTTTAAATCAGTTGAAGATGCAAAGGAAAAAGCTCCAAAAGATACTAGAACTTCTGTTTAGCTTATTGATATTCATCCAAATTGATTTAAAATAGAAGTTATTATGGTAACTGTTGGAAATACAGTATATAACAACAAATCATCTGCATACAACCAGACTTCCTGCTCCGCTCGTCCTCTGTATATCCCCCTGAAGTTAGTGTCCATACACATTTTGCAAGTGGTTCAGCTGCTAATGTGAAAAGCAGGAGAGAGATCAGAAAACCCCGTGTAGTACATCATGTGAGATTAAAGCAGTTCGATCTAAGCTTCTTTGTGTGAACTGAGGTCGTCAGAGATGCATTAAGAAGTTTGATCCACAAAATAAATGTGGGCCAAACTCAAACCTTGACAGAATGGAGAAGGATAATCCCACTTTACCATGTCAAAGGCCCTTCTTGCAAACATATAAATCTTTCATATTGAGAAGCTGAGTTAGATTAGTATAAAATATGAAATAATCTTCAGCTATAATGTGGAATTTGTCCATTTTAATAAATCCTGTCTTATACTCACAAACAACTGCACAAAGCATGCTTATCCAATGTGCATTATTATAACTTAATTTTATCAGAGAGCTTGTTTATATCATGTTAATGTCAATTCAAGTAGGTCTTTACTTTTTTGGTAAATAAACTGATGCATGATTTAGAGAGACAGAGGAGGCAAAATTAAGCAGCTAGTTTTTTGTCATTTCAGGCTGTTAATGGTTACGACCCTGATGTCCACCTGTGAAGACAAGTCCCTGTCAGAGCAGGATGACCCTCTGTCTGAACAGAATGAAATATGAACTGAGAGAGCAGTGTAAACCTCACAGCCCTGCCTGCACTTTAATACAGTGACACTGTGACAAAGAAGTACCAGTCAATCTCAAAAGGAGGCCTCAGCACAGCAGAGGAGCAGGGGAAGTGCCATGGCCTTGGCATTGGTAAGCGTAGACTGTTATCTATAGTAGGATATCCCAGGTCAAAAGTCGCCCTGCGCTGGCAGGATATCCTTCCCCCGTCATCGCTTACTGCTCTCCCTTCCACCCTCCCTCACACTCAGCACACGTCTTCGAATAAGACATTTAATCCTGTTTTCAGTGTTAAAATCCTGGCTGTGGGGTGAAATAATTTCAATTCTTTCCACTATTGTCTCACGCGGCACATAACGATATGAAGCAAATTGCTCCCCTTGTTTCAAGATGAAGCAACAAGACGACAGTTGAACTGAACAAGCGAAGAAGTCTGAGCTCGGCTGCAGGTCTTTGTCAAGCTCTTTCACAAAAATCAGACTTACCCATTTATTATTGTATGACTGGAAATTGTTTAGGTGGATACTTTTTAATTCCCAGTCCCACTGGATGATGTGGGCAAAGCCTTGAGAACTGGAAAATGCTGACAAATGTATGGGTAGCGTGTGGGGGAGGCAGGAGTAAAAACAATAATAATCACTTTATTAGTATAGCACCTTTAAAAATAGCATTTACAAAGTGCTTACAGACAGAAAAAGCAGGATACCCAGAAGGTAGTATAGCAGAAAGCCAAAGAGTTGGGTGGGGAAAAAAGGAAAGCTTAATTAAAGTCAAAACAGTAGGGGCAAAATACACAAAAAATTATGACAATTTTAAACAAATAAGAATAAAAACAACACAAATGAATAATAACAATTCAGTTTCTTCAAATGCTTTAAGGAGGAATTTCAAAGAAATCACTTATTCTGCAGGTTTAAGCTCTTCAAAGAAAAGCAGAGTGGCCCTGATGGCAAAAACACAGTCACCTTGACTTTGAAACAGCCAACAGGGCCCCAGCAAGTAGCTGCTGAGCTGCTGTTTCCTCTGTAGTTTGAAGCAAGAGAGGGACTTAGAGAGTAGAGTTACTAGACAGGCCTGGAGACAGCGCTTAATTACATGAAAAAGGCTTTCATAACCTTTATTTTCTGTTTTTTTAAATCAAATAGCAATGGTAAAAAAAAAAGCAGACAGGGCTTCTTGTGAGACTGATGACGTCTGAAGGACTGCACAAAAGGATGTTTTCATTTCTTTTGGAATTTGAACACATTACCGTGCCAGCAGACAGCTGACATCGCAGTTTCAACAGTGTCAAGGCCATTTAGGACGAGCCTTTTGACTGAAGTTGTATCTACAGATTATGAATGATTTCACCAAGTAGAACAGGGGTGTCCAACTCCAGGCCTCGAGAGCCGGTGTCCTGCGGGTTTTAGATCTCACCCTGGGCCAGCACACCTGAATCAAATGATTAGCTCATTACCAGGCCTCTGGAGAACTTCAAGACATGTTGAGGAGGTGAGTTAGCCATTTAAATGAGCTGTGTTGGATCAAGGACACATCTAAAACCTGCGGGATGCTGGCCTTTGAGGCCTGGAGTTGGACACCCCTGAAGTAGAAGTATAAAGAAATTAAAACAGGACCTCAAACTGGATCTTGGAAGTATACCACAAATTGTGTGAATTGCAGAAGTATCTGCCTGCAGTAGCCTGGCTGATTCTTGATAAAAGATAAAAAGATAATTATTAATGTTCAGTGTCCCTGATGCCAAATCTGCAGTTAGTTCTTAAAGAAGTGCGGGCCCCGTCTTTGGCTGCTAAAAAGAGGTCACTAGTTGCCCTAAGTGAGGGCAGTTACAGCAGTCTGTGCTCTAAACTTGAAAACCCAACTAAAACTTCTTAGTGATGTTAGGTCCCTTTAGGCATTGTGTGCTTTTATGTCAGTGTGCAATGCAGAAATTGTCTTCTTTTCTTCATTTTATCTTCTTGATCAAGTAAACTCCAAATCTCCACGATGCATGCTACAGCTCACACTGACTTTCTAGACACAGTCTTATCTTCAATACTTCTGTTGTTTGCTATGATGAGACTACAACCCTGGACTAGACTACTAATTATGACCACTAATAACTGGCTCTCATTATAGTATATCCAATCAGAGTTTGGAGGGCAGACATGAACACAAACTGCCGCGCACCCACTGCAAGGAGCTGTAAATCACAACAGCTCGTCCCCTAAACACACTCGTATTGAGCTACTGTTCCGCTCAACAATATAATAACTGTTATTGTGATGAAATATGGAGCCTCTATTCATACCTGCCCTCAGCAGAAAACAGAAATAGCCAGAAATAAGGCATTAAATATTGAAGTGCGGACCATTAGGAGTTTCCTCTCAGCATTCTGATGGACCATTACTCTCCATGTCCGACGGTAAGCAAATCCCCTTCCCTTTGCACAACACATTTCCTGACACCCCCTGTCAGTGACGTCACTGTTGCCATTAATGAGCTTTCACTCAAAGCCCTAAGGATCACAGTTCAGTTACTTCTTTCACTTTATAGCTGCCACTGCACCGTACAAGGAGCTTGAAATGGTTACATTATGACCAGCAGGGACGGGAAAACGTATAACTTTAGGTATTTCGGAATGTAATTTGCAAGTAACAGCAATTCTGAAGTTTTGCTGAGGGCTAATCACTGATGAATACACCTTGTTTTGACGAGAAATAGAATGTCAGCTGTCAACAAATGGCAGCTTCACTGAGGTACTTCATTTAGTTGCTGTTAAGAACGCTTGACCCTTACAGGCTGACAACAGCACTTGCTTATAATACACGTGGTAAATCTGCAGAGGATTTTGTAAGCAGAAATGATAACTGACTGGGAAGCAAATGTACAAAATCAATCAACATGCCATAATATAAAATGTATTTGAATGTTTGAGCAGCTCAGCAGCTTGAATTTTCACATTTTTAATGTGAAAATTCATTTCTATGTCAGTGGATGTTTAAACTTCACTAATTAAAATGATTGAGTGGGATTTTTCCCATGTGATGCATAAATAATGAGAAGTTCAATAAAAAATTTGGGGGAGGGGAGAGTTCATGGTGCTTCATGTTCAACCCTGCTGTCCTCCACGAGGATACACAAAGCTCTTTCAAGGTGTGGAGGCTACAGGTGAGGGCTGGCATCCTTCACTGGCTTTTTATGTGAAGTGAGTATTTTCTATGCCTTTCAAAAGTCAAGGAAAATGGTTCCCTGTGCTAGTAGAACAGCAGACAAATTTATATACATGCAAATAAGAGAAGAAGAAAAAAATAAAAATAAAGGTAGTAATCGACTTCTACGAAAATTGACTAAAACTTTATGTTTTAGCAGATGTTAAAACACCAAAACATAAAGTTTAAATACACTGAAACTTAAGAAAACATCAGCATTTTTTGTGGCACGGCTTTCCTTTCCTATTATGTTTTATTCAACTTTTATTGTGTTTTGTATATTTTTGCAGCTTTTTTCTATTATTTTGTATCCGTCACTGACTTCTTTAGTTTCAGCATGCTTGACCTCACGGGACCACCATAACTAATCGCATACAGTGATTAGAATTTAGCAAACATATCAGATCATTAGCAACATAAAGCAATTAGCTCCTTTTGTAAGCTATTGCTACATAGCAAACCTTGGCATTGCTAGCTTACCAATCTAGGAGAAACTGTAGCGTCATGCTCAGAATCATGATTGTTATATTTACTCTCCAAAAACTGTCTTCAGTGATGGAACACTATTCCAATGTTGTTTTAATGTTGCTTTTATTAAGTCTTTGCTTTGCAACAATACAGGGTTTCTTCCTGAAGGTTAGCGCTGATACTGGTGATTGTCATTTTTACCAATCAATGCCTGTATTTTTATATGTTCTTAATAAAAAAAATACTTTAAAAAACAGTTGAACAGATGATGAAGGGTCCATTTTATTGAATTTTTATTATTTATTTATTCAGTCCTTAACACTTTTCCTATCTCTGCTCAAGAATGTGCCTGTTCTTCTTGAAAAGTTCTACTTTTACCTTTAATTGGCAAATAAACCAGAGATAGAAAGTACTGTAAAAAGAAGAAGCAGAAGAAGAAAACAGATAAGGAGCATCATGCAAGCTGTACCAATTATAGAGCAATAGTCTAATTTAGTGAAAAGGTATTTTTAGGAGGACAAATTCTTCGTACGTGTGGACTGAACACTGTTTAAATGATTTTGATTATCTCAGAAATTTTAGAAAGCCGTTAACACTTTTTACCTTTCCTCACCTCTGCATGTGATGATTTGGGAACGTATCGGTGCTTAATTCAACCAAATGGAATTTATTTAAATTATTATTTGACTGTCTCTTTCCTTTTTTTCACTTGCTCACCAGGAGGCAACTCATCTACAGCAGCACCACTCTAAACTGCATCCTCTCAAAGTGGGTATAATAAGACGTTAATGAGAGTGAAATGGCAAAGGGAATGGAGACGCGGTTTAAGGCTCAGAAAGAGAAAGGTACGCAGAATTAGATACGCAGGGGCCAGAGAACACTGAACCAGAAGCTGCAGTGAAAGAGAGCGATACCCAAAGCAATTTCCACGTTACTACATGGCACCGTAATCCTGCAACGAAGACAGCTCTGCAGGCCAAACAGTGTTTTATTCATGCAAAAGCCGTCACAAGAAAGTGTTAGGACTCAAGGCTGTTCGGAGTGTTGCTCAATTATTCATCAAGCAGAAAAATGTATCCTGATTGAAGTTGCTTTGAACTTAGGGCATCATTTTTCACAGCTGTTTTTTTTTTCCAGCTGTGTGTAATGCACCGCCAAACAGCGCAGGATGTCACCTCCCCCCACCACAAGCGGGACCGTGACTGTTAATTTATATCAGTTTCAATTATTTATAACTCAAAAACCTATTCATGCTAAATTAAGCCCTCATAATACCATAATAGCCAAAGAGCACTACCCTGCTGCTTGTGCATAATATTTTCCCTTTAGATACGCAGAGAAATTAAATTTTTCATTTTTGACATATTATGTAGTGAATTTGAGATTTTTATGCCGTGTGATATGTTTCAGTGTGGCTACGAGGGCTATAATAGCTCTGTCTTGTATTCCTTTTAGAGCTTATTCATTTGACTTTGTCAGCATATATGTGAGGCACTCGTTTATACAATGTAACTTTTAAGTACAAAGAAAACGTTACTTTTAATGGAATCTGGACAGATTAAATTAAGGTACAACAATCCTCTAAGTTATGGCCATTGTACCATTCACTTTTAGTACTTTTATGTTTTGTGCTTGTAGATACCAGTCATAGATACCAGGCTAATCTCACACACACAAAATGTATGAAATCGTAGTTTAAATAAAAAGCTGCATATACACTTAAAATCCATCTAGTTTCTTCTACAACCCTTTTCTACAAGAGAAAATAATACATTGACCAAAGTCAAAGTATTTAGCAAACACAGTCTGTCTCCCAATACAGCAACTTAAAAGCTACAGGAAATGGTACATAATATCCACCTTAAATTGCTTGGGAAAATATATGTACTTTTTTGGTTCTAGAAAATGTACAGACAGTTCAATAATCAGCCCTATGGGGTGTTTTACTGTAGATTGTATCTGACAGAAATTGACTTTTTCAGTATCTCTGTTTCTGAGAGAGTAACTTCACACACATACTCCTTCAATTCCACTTTCTTTTGCCACGCACTCACATTTTTATTCCCATTTCTGCTTGCCTTAGGGGAATTTGAACCCTTTTTACTCAGCTCACATGGTCTGACTTCATGCTGGTCTGAATGTGAAACTGCAGCTCCATGGAACATGATGCCACTGTCAAACATGCCGTCCTCTTTTCTGTCTCAACCGCAATTTTTTTTTCATCTTCCTACCATATTTCTGAGCCACTTTCTCTCTTTCTACCTCCTAGCTTCCGCTCTCATTTTCATTCCAATTCTTTGACTTTTCCTATCTTTCCCAAGACAGGCATTGCGGCTTCTTCATCAGGCCAGCTCTTATTTCAGTGTCAAGTAAAAATCCTCGGTGAGTCTGCCATTGTGTCCCAGAGGTGGAATAAAAGCTGCGTCATTTGGAGGCGGATGACACAGAGTCCTTCACTGAGGAGGCCCCTGATTAAAAGCCCGATACGTGGCGGGGGGTTCGCGGCTTGTTTGCCAACGATTCCATTCCACATCCTCTCCTATTCGATTTTAATATATGCATTTGTCTGAAGGTTGAATAGTCCCTGCAAAGACTGATTTACACTCCAACCTGAAGTCAGTTTGCCAGTCCTGACCTCTACAAAAGCAGTTTGAAGCCTGAGCTTCAAACTGTGTTCTTATTTCATCAGAAATAAATCATTTTTTCATATGGCCGTTTGCTCTGCCATGTAAAAACATAACCAGGCACTGTTTCACACCATTTTCTGTGTGATTTATATATGTTTAACCTGTAAATAGAAGACAGACCTACAATTATTCTGTAATTCCCTGGAGTGGAGACATTTCTGTCTTGCTGTGTAAAAGTGAAGGCTTTGATAGTAAGCATGTTTGAGTGTGTTCCTTTGGATGTAAGTGTATTGTATATATATCTCGATGGCACATGTGGTTAAAGCCACTTAAGTGAGCCATGTCAGGTCTGTTAGACTTTCTTCTCGTTGCTGCAAACGTGCACGTTGTTTACCATCTCGACTGACAAGACAGTTCCCATGCGTTGCTCGGGTTTCCGAGATAAAGGCACTCTGTGTAAAATATTTACTTGACGCTGGGAAGTAAACAAGCACCCCATGCTTGCTTGTTGGGACCAATCAAAAGTTTGGGAAGGGGACATGAAAGCCTGAGACAGCGTGCACCATGTGGGGGTGGGTGGAGCGGTTGTGCTTGCATTTTCATGTGTGCGCTCTCATCTAGGCGCAAAGGCTTCAGCTGAGAGGCAGCGCGCACGAGTGTGTCTATGCCTGTGTAATAAACCTGTGTCAAAATAGCCACGAGCATCGCGGGGGCACCCCGCTGATCCACGGGGCCGCGGGCCTTTGCCACTTCTGCTGCATTTGTCTCAGTGAAACGAAGAAAACACGCCAATTTCAAACAGAATTGCCACTCTGCAATCACAAACATGAAAACATGCCCTAGCGGTAATGGTTAGTTCCCCGCCTCGGTTTGAAAAATATACACGCTCGTATCTGCTCGAAATGAGAAGCAGCTTCTCGCCACAATGAGACCCCCAACTTTTAACATACAGGTTGTTGTTTTATTTAATTTGCTCGTGTCACTATTTTTGCTAACGAGGGAATAGTCAGCTAAAAGGGTTACAGTTGAATTCTGTGGGTTTAATTGGCACGTTTTATCTCAGCACCGCCTGCCTGATTAGCATATTCTATCATGTTAAACAAATAGAAGACAATGAGGGCCGTAGGGATGAGTGCAAACATGTGCACTGCATTCAAAGAGATCAATCTGTTTCCAGTGGGATACAGAGGCCTGTTGTTTGAAAAACTCTCATTGGCTATTCATTGGAGATTGATGGAGTTCCTCTGTCGTCGGAGTGACTCTAACACCCACGGTCCACGAGCGAATACTGTATTAGCAAGGGGGTGATTGAGGTGCTCCCGTCTCTGCTATTAGGAAAGGCAATTTTGTTGTTTGTCACGCAGCCTAAAATCCAAAAGGCTAAGTGAAAACAAAAAGATTGAATCTAAAATTAAAAAGAAAATGTGAGGCTCCACAAAAGAAAGCACATCAGTGAGCTATTTCAATGTTGATGAGCTCTCCTTCTGCAGCTCCTGCACTCTGTATAAAGGTATGTGACTCCTTAGGTCCTCTTTACTTACATTTCTGTATCAGAAGCAGCTAGCAGTGCCCACAGTCTGTAGTTAGTCTCGCAGCTCGACAGAACATAACAGTGCATATCTGTGTTCATTTTAGGTCTCAAATTCTCCATCAGTTCTCTTAATAAATAGACGGCTTCTTATCATGCTGCCTATTAAAAATGACAATCACTGCTGTGGGAGCTCGCATAGCCCTGACAAAAGAATCATGTGGGTGATGATGAGACTGTGTTCTCACCTTGACCGAAAAGGACAAAAAATAAATAAAATAAATGAATAACAGTTCACATGTTATGGTGTTTGTTTCCATAGAGACTAAATGCAGAACAATAGCTCTCAAATGAGCAATCTCACATACATGAGAATGGATCCTTCTATCTGCAATCACGCACAGTTTTAATTTTACATGAAAGGAAAAGAAACATGGTATCGCATTCATCGGTGCAAACAAAACAGCCGAGGTTAAAATAAAGCTGAAAAAAGCCCCAAAACTTTCTGTTGGCTTAATATCTAAGCACCACAAAGTGTGGAAGAGAAATGCAGCTGCATAGATTCATACATTTAAGCCCTGCTGTGGCATTAGATGCGTAACATCACCGGCTTCATTAGTCTGTGGGAGTGACAGCATTCTGTCATTCAGATGTTGGATCTTCCTTGTGTTAATGTTCCCCAAAGCTTCCATCAGACATGCCAAAGACCATGACTGACAGGAGAGCCACTGGTAGTAAAGCATGCAGGATAGTGATTTTGTATGTGCCCATCTGCTAATGGCACTACGTGCAGCTGAGACTGCCAAAAGTGATATGGAAATTTAAGGTTACTTTTGTGACTTCTTGCACAAAAGTGCCCATCGTCCTCTTTCAGACACGAAACCAAGGGGCTTTTATTCAAATGCTGTGCTTAATCATGGGGAAAAGATCATTTCCTGTATACTTTATTTTAGTTATTCTCTTTGATGGTACTTTATAATTCTACTAAACTGCTGAAGAGGAGAAAAAAATGTTACTTTGCACATTAAGATTCACCGCTTGATTGAATTTTGATGGCAAACAAATAATGAAAAATGCAAATCCTCCATCTATAACAGTAATAATGATTTAATTACATTATGGCTGGTTCTCTCCAAGGTTTCTTCCTGTTAAAAGGGAGATTGTCTTTCCCACTGTCACCAAGTGGCTGCGCATAGTAGGTTGCCTGATTGCTGCGGGTTTTTCTCTGTATTATTGCAGGATCTTTGCAATATAAAGCATCTGTTTTGAGGTGACTGGCGTGATTTGGTATCTTTTACGTAAACTGAGTATATATTGCAGACCTTGTACATTTATCTTTGACACTATGACAAGTGCTATTGTTTTTCTATAATTACCAACTTTAGCCCATTGTTTACAAAAGACTGAACGACTATGTGTATACAGTCACCAAGAGCTACTATTGTAGCTTGTCACAGTGCTGTAGATGTTTGTTTAGTTTTCACTCAGCTTGTATGTTTGGGTTCACTCACACTGCTCCAATCAACCCTGTCTGCTGCAGTTGTTTCCAGAGAAAAGCATTTTTAATACCAACTGTGCATGACCTTCTCAGCAGCACACAGTAAAGGTTCACAAAGTCAAAGAGGCCAATAATTTTATCCAGAGTTAGTAGATAGTGAAGTGACAGTGTGGCTCCAACAAACTGCTGTGTGTCTGAAAAAAGTTGCAAAAGCTTTTGACCAGTTTCACTGAAGAACGCCAGGTTGAGAAAAGAAAAAGAATATATACTGTGTGTGGTGTGCATCTCGAAAGACCTGAGTTCATCAGATTTCCTCTTCTGTGCGGGAGGATAGCAGCTCATAGCTGTACTAGTCAGACCTACCAGAGCAGTCCCAACTCTTTAACTGACCTGTCTGCAGGAGAATTTCACAGCTAGCAATAATAATATAGCAAGCATGTTTTGAACAATTAAAAATGATGCAGAGGCTTAATATTGTCATAGGATTATGGTTTTTATTTTATAATTTTATAGAAAGCTTTAATCGTAATATTGCTGCTACTACTACTGTTACGGGCCACTCAGGCCAAAGCAAAATGGTGGATTCAAATGCAGACGCAATAGCGACAGCGGTCACAAGAGTCTTTATTCCTAACAACAAGTACTACAAGGGAACTGGAGCCGACTGTTTGGTCCACAGGGAAGAAGGCCAAGACTGCTGAAAGTCTTTCACTTAATGGTAGAGTGAACGAGTCCTTGTTTTAGGGGGAGCCGCTGGTCTGTTTCTGTTGTTTTTTGTGTTTTTTGGAGGAGTGATTTCCAGTGGAGCAGGCAGGCAAGCAGTTCTGGTAGGAGTTTGCAGGAGAAGAGCACCAGCTCTGCAGAGGAAGGTAGGCTGAGAAGGTAGGTAATGTGCTCTTTAGTCAATGAGGTTTATACCACAAACAGGGCAACTGAAATGTTGGGGCAGAGGAAAATAAGCTACATAGAAACAACAGTAGTGAACGGATTTAACACTCAACAGGAGTAGACTACCTGGCAAAGAGCGATTACTCGCTGAAGCTGATGAGAAACAGGTGGACCCGGCCACAGAGTGGGAACCAAGACTCCATCCCGCAGGGTGAAGGGAACGCCTGCCCATCCCACAACATGGACTCAGAGGAGGGACAGACTCCAAACCACAACAAAGTAGTGCAGACTATGACAGCTACCAAAGTCATAGTAGTAAAGTCAGTCTCTGACACACAGGAAATCTGTAATTAATGAAAATTATGTATGTAACTGCTCTGTCCTGCTTACTAAGACATATCTTAGCAAAAGCAGTTCAGCCCTTTCCTCCTGTCATCATCCTGGGTCTTTGATCCAGCATTTAGAGTTTTGTAGTATTTGGTTTAATATTTGGGGTCTTTAGACTTTAGTTCTGGTTTTGTACTCTAGTTTCTGTCAAAGATTTTAATATTAGTTTGTATGTGCTTTTTTTGTGCTTCAGTTTAAATTTAGCCTCTCTAGTGTTCCATTGTATATTGTATGTTGTCAAGTATTGACTCTGTGTTTTGCTGTTTATTTGCTTCCTGATTTGTCCCTTCTTTAATTTTGGTTCCTGTCTTTTTGCCTTGATCATGTTTAGGTGGGTTTTTCACCCCTGGTGTTTCCTTTATGCTGTATGTAGATATCTATATTATCTATGTGTATTACACACCTTAGTTCCCCTTCAGTCATTGTAAGAACATTTCTTTTGTCTTTCTTATATTTATTTGCTTTTGCTTGATGACTTTGAATTTAGGTTTTTGTGTTTTTCTGTTATATCCATGGTTTCTGACTCACATTACACTGTCTTGCCTGTACTTTAACAGTCCCTTACCACCCTCTGTATTTCTTGCACTGACTTGAAAATCAGCCATGTTTGAAACACTGAGCCACTTGTCTGAAAAATGAAGATCACACAAAATGTAACTGTAAATTTTTAAAATATAAATGTACATGAGACAAACCAAACGGAAGGGCAAAATTGTCAGGACACATCTCAGCCCAAAGTGTAGCATCCTTGGCTGAATGATGGTCTTTTATACTGATGCTTCACAGATGTTTTATTGGAAAAGTTTTTATTGAAACATTCAGTGAAGACACCGTAAGAGCTAGGAGCAAAACAAAACCAACAATATTACTACCATAACATCAAAATATCAAGGAAACAAAGTTCTCCTGCTCACATATAGCATATACATCAAATTTACATCACTTAATTCATTATAGCACGTCACTAACTTACAACTACACATAAAGGTCAAGGATAACAACACATAAACTCTATTAAACAACATTTTGATTGCACGTAACTTATTCTGTTAAAGGAAACATTAACAAACGTGTGCCACTGTCAGCAAGGTACTAATTGGCAAAGAAAACATAGATATTTTTCACTTTATTTACCATATCCTAAAACAAACGTTACTAACAAGCCCTTTAACGGTTTCAAAATAAAAGCATGGATTTCAAAAATAAAACCGAAGTACCTTTCAAACAAACGTAGAAAATTTTACCAAATTTAAAGGTCCTTTACACAAAGAAGAATGCACGTTTCAAAGTCCATTTGCACCATTTGGACCAAGCATGACATCTGAGGGCTAAGTGAGTGTTTGCTTCTCCACTAGCATATGCCTTACCTCTGTCACCATATCAAACACATATCGACAAGTGGTGTTGCAGGCTTTACAGCCTTTAGGTCAGATGGAAGATAATGAAAGTGAAAACAAGACAGTAATCACCCTGACTGACTTTTAGTCAGTCAGGGTGGTCTTTGATGGTCTTTGATGTTGTAATTCCACTGGGATCCCCTTTGAAAAAAGTTTCTAAAAGGACTATTTTTGGGGTAACTGAGTGCATACAAAATACTTAAACTAAATGAGCCAATCATTCAGATCTTTATATACAGGTGTATAGTATAATGGTAATGTACATCTGGACTTGCATCATGGGCAACAATTTGGAAACAACAAAACAAAAAGCTGCACTCACGCAGAGTTTTGCCTTAGAATCTCCTAAGCACGCACATACGGACTCACATACCCACAAATAACAGAAATAATCCATGGGAATATTGTAGCATTGCCATCAAAGGATTACAACATCAAGGATTGAATTTGGAAAAGAAGATAATTGTAGATTTAGTCCATCCAAAGAGTTTAGGTTTTTCAGGGTTTTTAGTTGTTAAAAAACTGTTTCTCAACTGTCCTCATACCACCCTATGATGACACGAAAAAAAGATTAATACACACACACTATATTTATGTGTGTGTGTGTGTGTGTGTGTCTAGGCAGTCCAGGCATGAACTCGTAGGCAGTTTGCATCAAGTTTGAGTGGTGCAAAGACATCTAGATTCTGCATTTGGAGATGTCAGTGATAGTTGGCGGGGCAGCGCTTCTGGTCCCCTTGTGAAAGGTTTCTTCTGATTGCATCATTGCCAGTCTTCGCACTTCATCGGAGACCCTAAAACATGCAAACGTATACAAAGGCTGCCAGGCTGTTGCCTCGGTAAGACAAAGACAAGTGAGAACAAAACAAAAACACATCTCCTTGATGGCGCTCATGGGTGCTTTCTAAACACATCCTAATTGTCCTCCTTTTCATAAGCTTCCAATAATCTCTTCTCCACTAAGGAGTGATTTTTTTTCTCCTGCACACTGAAACTGTGATTTATATTCACGTCACGTCACCTTGATGGTAGGCTTAATTCAAATTGTCATGCAGAGATCTAAACAAATCAGAGCAAAACACAATTTAGTCAGAGAACAGTGACGTAAGTAGCTTGTCTTTCACACACACAGGGACAAAGAGATCTACCACTACAGGCAATATTTAAACATTTTACCACATTGGGTAAGAGATGATGACAAAGGAAAGAAAATGTGGAGGTAAAAGGATGCAAACAGGAACACAGAGGTAGCGAGGAAGGACGGGGGGGGATCGATAGGAGGAGAAAGTAAGAAGCAGACACAAGTGGTGGTGGGGTGAAGAGGAGTGGAAGGGGAGTGTGGGGGCTTGAGTTGATTTCTATGGCTGTGCTTCCCTCCCAGTTGAGACGGGGTGGAGACAAATAGACAGGGAGGCGTTTGAAGTCAGGACGGGCTTTTCTTCACTGTGAGCCCATATCTGATGGCAAGGAGAAGGAATATGATGGGGGATGTGGGGGTGTTGAAGTGCACTGGGAGACTGGGGAACAAGAGAGTAACAAGGTTGTTAATATTAAATGGATAAAATGAGAAATGGAAGAGCTGCGCCGAGGAAAAACAAGAAGTGATAACAAAGAGCGTGAAAAGAGAAGGTGAAAGGGAGATGAGGCGAGAAGATGGGAATTTTTCTAACAGAGCCTACAGAGAGCGTATTTGGCAGAGAGAAGCCAGAGATAGAGATGCTTTCCATATTCCAGGAGGCATTTAGCACCCCTGTGCCTCAACCTGATTGAATTTTAAATTCCTTTACAATGTATGGTTTATTAGCATGCCAATATATATCTATATATATATATGTAGCATTAGAATTGCTGGCTGCCTGCAGAGATTCTAGTTTAGCACTTCAGGATTGGCAAGCAATCATAGGGCTGTTGCAAATTGTTACAATTAAACATATTAATAGGGCTCAGATTACGCTACTATCCACATAATCACATTGCTTACAGCGCTTATCTGGTGTGATGGCTTTCTGTGAAACTGCTCTCCACCTCAGCTGTTATTACCCAGCCTCGCATGAGGAGCTAATCTTTTGTCATTACACTATCACACAATATCTGTTGCTGCTGCTAAAGTCAATAAAAACCAATTAGGCGTCCTTTAGAGAGAAGCTTTTTCTTCTATATGCATGTGTAGTGTGCCATGGTGTGCGTAAGGTGCAGACTTTGTTTGTGTAGTCTATCTCCAGTCGAGATATGAGACGAGTGGCAGCAGGGAGCTCTGAGAGAAAGCAGAGTGCTGCAAAGCAAAACGATTTCTGCTTCACTCCCAAGTTCAAGAGCTGAGGCCTTATTCGTTTACTGACTGTTAGTCCTTTATACAGTAATTCTATTGTATATTATAGTATGGTAGGCTTGGCATATATTGCATTTTGTTTAAAACTGAATAGCAGTATTGTATGCTGCGGTATTCTGCACTTATAGGTACAGGTAGCTAGGAAAAGAACAATGCTGGCTTTTACTGTGATCTATAGATAATATAGTGCAATACTATACTATTGCACTACATTACAAGCTTCTATTCCAGTGTTCATTCACAGGTATATTAGTGGCCACACAAGAATATATGGCAAGTCATTTCACTATATTTATTGTTTAATTAATTAATTAATGTGGAAAAAAAGGTCTCATCTACAATCAACATACTAGTGGGCGATCCCGTCACTGATATTTGAAAATTTCATTTTAAGGCTGCTAGGTTGCTATCCACAGCGTTTCCATAGTTGCCACCTTGTTGGCTAGGTGGCTGCTGTGGGGG
>NW_005187604.1:659167-660425 GCF_000239375.1 Pundamilia nyererei
CTATCCACAGCGTTTCCATAGTTGCCACCTTGTTGGCTAGGTGGCTGCTGTGGGGGTATTTGATGTTACTCAGCTCAATTTTATCCGACAACCAGACATGTTCCATACTGACGCTGGCAGTGCTGCCATTCACTGCAGTGCCTGCGACAATAAAAAAAAAAAAAGAGGTATCTCTACACTCAGCTTGCTCGATGGCCAGGAGCAGTGTGAGCCTATCTGCAGGACTGTTAGTTAAATAAACAATGTTCCAGCATTTTCTCAGGAAAAAGTTCAAATTTAAAATCATAACAAAACTATAAATCATCCATTCATCGATTTTCTTCCACTTATCCGGGGCCGGTTGTGCATGATGGTGTCCAGGGTCTACCCCAGACACCTCATGTAGGACGTGACCACATCACCTGGCTCCTTTCGATGTGGAGGAAAAGCTCTACTCCGAGTCCCTCCTGAATGACTATCGCTAAGAAGCTACTTATTACTTCAACTGCCCACTTGTAATGGTACTCCTGCACCATCGAGAGCATCCTGACGGGAAACACCTGCACCTGGTTTGAATTAGATTTATAAGGACTTTAACAAGTATTATTTTTTATTATATATTTACCCATTAATAGTTATTACAATCGTTATTAAGGTAAGGTATAAATAACTACTAAGTAAAGTTTAATAAGCAATCAATTTACTACTTGGACTAGTATAGTATATGTATGGGGCTCTGAATTATATACATACTATACACAGTGTTGGAGAGTAATGGAATAGATGTACCGCCATTACATATTTAAAATACAAAATATGAGTAACTGTATTCCGTTACAGTTACCGTTTTAAAAGGTGGTATTCAAAATACAGTTACTTTGTTGAAATAAAGAGATTACACGGCGGTCTGTTCCTGTTTCATATGTTAGGCTATGCCCTCTGAATTTTTGGTAATTCCACTCCAGTGGAAACCCAAACAAAACGCGCATTAAGAGGCTCTAGTGCCTGTGTCTCAATCTCGCGGCCCATGCCACCTCATTATGTGGCCCGCATAATAACGTGAAGAAATATTTTGTGTGATTTTTTTCGGAGGAAAACACGAAACAATAAGTTCCATTGAAGCAGCCTTTCAACGCCTCTCTCTGTCTCTCGCTAGCAAAGTTGACCCAGACAACAAAGTAAAGCTAGTTTTCGGCTACGAGCCCAAAATAGAACCCAACGTATAAGCCAGAGGTCCCTTTATTACGGTCCGGAGCCGCGGACCTGTTTTATATATGCA
>NW_005187604.1:660445-660941 GCF_000239375.1 Pundamilia nyererei
CTAGTTTTCGGCTACGAGCCCAAAATAGAACCCAACGTATAAGCCAGAGGTCCCTTTATTACGGTCCGGAGCCGCGGACCTGTTTTATATATGCACGGAATCGTTTTCTATACAAGATCGCTGCTAAAAGTGTAGCCTTACCTAATGTCCACCCTACTGTTACTCATTTATATTAAGATTTAAAAATCTAGTTGGTATTGGTATGGCAAATAACCTTCAGTAATAGTAATAAATCACACAGCAATAGTACATTCATGTAGTTGTAAAAATCTCGATAATATATTAAGCAATCCAAAGTATTCTGTTACGTTACTCTCACTGAGTCACATAACAGAATACGTTAAAAAGTACATTTTGGGGCATGTATTCAGTAATCTGTAGTTGAATATGTGACACACTGTAATGTGTGGTCACATTATGTGATTTAATTTTTGTATATTGTATAAGCTTTTAGGTGTAGTTTTGTTAAGGAAGGGCCTTAATCTTGTGATTTTTG
>NW_005187604.1:661533-665837 GCF_000239375.1 Pundamilia nyererei
CTGGGATCTGTATTCGTCTGTTTTGCTCGTTGAAATGTGTTACGATCGAGAGTAGGAGCTAGCTTAGCTCGCCACATCCTGGAGTAGCTGTCGGCTTTGTTGTTTCCTAAACTTAAGGCACCCTCTTGTAGCAAAAGTACACCACGGAGAGGAAACACACTACCTGTCATTTTCAAAACCAGACATAATCTGTCAGCCGCGCTCTTGCTTGGGGTGTGTTACAAATACATTTTACAAGTAACCTCCCCAACACTTGGAGATTATGTATCGGAATTTCAGTCATCTATATAGGTTCCCCCCAGTTCTGCAAACTATTCATTCTCATTTACGTGCCACACCCTCCTTCCTTCCTTGTTCTCAATTCTTCAACTTCTTCACTCCTATTTAGTACATGGGGATCTGCCAGGCCCGGGAGCCGTCGCCAGTCCCCTTCGAGGCCTTCCCCAAACCGCAGCTCAGCTTCATGTCCAAGCATTCACCTTTACCTACTAAAACGCTGTCAAACCTAAAATGAGGACGTGGGCCCAGCTAGTGAATGACTATACAATGATAAGCTGAACTCATACATGCTTTGTTTTATGCTTTCCTATACTTATGCTTGTTATCCCATATCCCACAGTGTGCTGCACTATTTTATCACACAATACATGCGAATGTATTTGGTGAACAACTGACTTCAGTCCTGACATGCACGATTGGTCCAGTTCTGCATAGCATATCATATCACAAGAACAAGTTGTGCATCTGCGACTCAGTGGGCTCTCTGGATTTGCTTTCAGTGCGGCTGTCTGTCTCTTTTGTCTGGAGGCAAGTCGCACAATCTATCCATTAGCCCTCTTCATGCTGCCTTGTAGGCCAACGGTTTCTCACTGATGAACTGTGGGAGAGAGCTACACCAGGGGTGGGCTGTTTCCAATACAACAGGAACAAGCAAACAGACATGTTGAGAAAAGCATCCACACGCTTTTTCCAAAGGAGGAGGCAAATCTGTCAGATAAAAAAAAAACTACAAGTCCACGCAGAGCTTTGAAGGCCAAAAGCAGTCAGCTCTACTTATCATACTGGTGCTGACAGTAGCAACGAGCTAATGGGCTCATCTGCGAAGCATATTGACAGCGCAGCTCACCTCAGTTCTGCGCCAGACTAGTCAAAGGCAGAACTGTGCTTTATTAGAGGTGAGATGTGACAGTTTCAGCACTGCAGTCTTACATTTCCATGTTGCCTTACTTATCTAAAGAGCCAACAAAAAAAGTAAACTTCAGTGTTCACAGAATTATTTTGTACCCTTATGACGCCAAGAAGGAGCGTTTCTCTGGCTCAGATCTGAATTTTGTACATTGTTAGGATGATGGATGCTGGAGAACAAAGGTAGAAGCTACAGATCTTTGCTTTGCGATTCAAAAGGATTACAGAGACGGGATCTTCCTTGTTTGGAATGTAAACAACAATTTATAATTGCCAAGCTGTCAATAAAGCCACTGAGAAAGGCAACATTTGTGCTACAACTATGAGCTTTTAAAACAAAAAAAGCATCCTCGCTAGCTCAGTTTCTTTCTCATTTAAATTTAAGGGTTTTGTGGTTATGCGCTGATGCTAGTGCTGAATAACCCCTTAAGGCCCCTGTGACCCTGAAAGAAGCATTATCTTGTTGCATTCAGAGCAGCCTCTGTGCTTTTTGGTTTGTGTTTCACAAACGCATTCATTTTAGCCTGAAAACTGAAAGCAGCCCCATTATTGATCATCATATAAACTCACTTTCATTCCCTCCTTTGACCCATCAAAGGTTATTTATTTACAGGCAACTTCCAGCTGCTGCGAACACCAGCGTAAGAGGGAGGTCCCTGACATTTGGTCAAGCAAAACCAAAACCAGATCGAAGTGTGGAACAAGTTTTATAAGCTACTTCCTTCAATGCTGCCATTTTTTATGAACCAGTCATACATTTAACAACCCAGCAGGGATCATTGGGATTACGTGAGAAGACTACTATTCATTCATTATCTTCGCAGTCTTAGTCCAAGATGCAAAAAAAAAAGAAAGAAAAGAAAAACTAATTATGAATTATGGTAACAAGCTAGAACTGTTTTTCTCAGTGCACCCAAGGTTGCATCGCCAATTAATGTTTGGAGAGCTGTGGGTGTGATCCCTGTGGGGAGGATGAACCACTTCTCTTCAAGCAGTCATCTCCTGTGTTGTTTCATTATCTGCGCTAATCAGTGGTCCACTGTCAGCTACGGAGATCTCTGTTGTGCTGGCTGTTAATGCAAATCTGATGTGCTGTGTGAGTATCGTGTTGGTGGGTGTTTGATACCGTCTATCAACTGGAGGCCCAGAAGATATGAAAGCCAAAAACAAAGCACAGTGCTCTGCTCAAACTTTGTGCGACTTTAGCAGTGTTTTGGAGCCTGTCAGCGTTTATATGAAGACACACACCCACATGGTTTCTTCAGCTAGAGAGCTCTCTGATCAAATCTATGATTTGCCAGTTAAGGCCTTTTTCCTGTCTTCAATCCGGCATACGAGGCATTGAGCTTTACAGAATTGTTCATATCACAGAACAATACAGACTTGTTCTAATTATTATGTGGAGCTTTGTGCCTCAGTGAAAGTAACAACAACAATGTTTCTACAAAGTAAACAAAGTTTACTGAAAGCTTTAAAACAGGGATGTTGAACGTATTTTACATCAAGGACCACATAAAACTCCACTTTGATCTGAGATGAGCTGGACAAAAAAATTCCCCGTTCTGTCAGTTTAAAGAACTTAACTACACGCTTCTGGGATATTGTGATATAAGGGAAAAAAGTGCAATTTCATCAGTGAATTTCAGTTTTTCTTCATGCTGTTACAGCCCTGGCCTTATTTTGGGTCACTCTGGCTGGATTTTGTTCTGTGTGTGTTCTGTGCCTTTAAGAGTCTCTGCAGGTCCTTCCCGATTGGAGAGCTGGCAGCTGCTGATTGGTTCCGTCATCAAGTGGCTGTTTTAAAAACCCCTTTCCAGCAGTTGTCAGCAACTGACAGCAGCAGCAGATCCGTTCTTGGCCTCCAAACCAGCTGTGACAGACTTTCGCGTGTGACTTCAGAGAATCATTAAGCTTTGTTTATAGTGTGTAGATACGTTTCACTTATAGGCACTGAAGCAGAAGGGGTGAACTGCCTTATTATTTTTTGTACTTTTTTTTCCTCTTGTTTACTCAATTAGGGAGTTAGGGGTAGTGCTTGTCTTTTGTTTGTCTTTGTTTCACTCAGGGTTTAGGTAGCACTTCCCTTTTTGGAATAGCTTGTTTTGTTTGTTATTTTTGGCCTTTGTTCACCCCAGAGTTAAAGCTTTCATTTCGGTAGCAATAAAACCACCTTAACCTTTAAATTGGCTTCTGGATATGCCTTTGGGGACTGTGGGCGGGGTCACTTTCCTTTTAACCCTTTGTTGCGCTCCTGTGCCACTCGACTGGGACGTAACATTACTACAGTTCTGGTAATGTTGTGCTATATTGATAAAGCAAAAAGTTCTTGCTCATTCACAGAACATGTTTATTGTGGACAATAAAAAAAAAAGACATTTCAATAGCAGATCATGAAAAAACAGGATTTTTTCTATTATTTAATTGTTACATTTTGAATGGCTGTGGGTGGAGATCTTTATCAGCAGGAAAAGCTGTGAAACATATGAAAACACAGTTAAAAGTTCAAAATTTATATCCTCCCTCATGTCTTACAAAGTTATCCAGTGGGCCGGATTAGAGTCTTTGCAGGCCCAATTTTGGCCTCTGGGCCTTATGTTTGACACCCCTGCTTTTAGCCGTCAGATGTTGAAAAGGAAATGAAGCAGGCAGAATGTAATACTGTGTTTAATCTAAGTTTCACACAAACATCTGTTTTCTTCCTCGCCTTGCTTATTCTCTCGCTATCATTCTGCTTCCTCTTCTCAGGCTTTCGGCGGCAGTCGGCAGAACCACTTCTGTACGTCAATCTGTGGAGCAAGCTAAGCATTCAAATCCTTCTCATGTATGAGTGTAGAGGTGACAATTAATGTGCAAGCAGAGCGCCAACTTGTTTCGTGAGCGCACACACGTTTAGATGTAGAAAAGCAATAGATAAACTTAACTTTGCCAACAAATAAATTACTAAATAAAAATATGTAAAGCATAAATATTCTCTTTAGAGGGTGACTGTTATTGTATTCCATTGAAACATCTTCACTATTAGGGAGACAACAGATTAGGTCATTACTGACCCAGCTGACTGTTTGAACCTGGATACTGCAATTGTGAGCTTTTTTGTTTGCTGTCTTTAACACAAAATA
>NW_005187604.1:677089-689175 GCF_000239375.1 Pundamilia nyererei
GATGGGAATCTGAAAAACTGTTCGTCTACATTGCTTGTCTAAGACACACACAGGCTACACTATGTGCTTGTGTCTGAGATAGCGATACAGCAGGCCATACACTACAGGCAGCCAGGTTACAGTCAACTGCTTGCTTTGCTGCAAGCTCCATACATTAGCCCTAATTTGTTTAAACACTGCACTAAGGCTATCTTCTCTTTACTTTGATTCAAAATTTCTGCCAAAAAGCTGCTAAAATAATGATTTAATGGGCCTTTTATTATAGCACTTATTGCCATTTGTCTTGATGTTTTTCACCTCTTCTGCCACAAGTAAACTTATTACACACCAAAAGCAACACAAAGAAGATAAACTTTGGCTCTGAAAGTGATGTGACTTGCTAAAGTCCTTCATATTTTGTGAAGGACATTCAAATTTGAGTTTGTTGAGCTGATCGAAATGCGATCGCTGGGAAATTAATTAGTCACTTGTTTTTGTTTCTCTCCCCCACTTTCTGACTGGAATTTCATTTCTCTTCTTTCCCCCCCTTTTTTTTCAGGCTGCCACATGCACTCCTATACAGAGACATATAATCACTCTCTTTCACTGGGGCTCATTTCCTTCAGCACTTGGGAAGGAGACTAATCTCTGAGACATAAAGATGACAAGGCTGCTGTACAATTTGCTCAATGTGAAGAGTGCACTCAACTTCCTGTTGACTCACACCAAGCGGGAATCAGGCTTCAAGTATGTCAAAGAGAGGGGATAAAAGAGGGTAATAAGATGCTGCCTTCAAGGCCAGTGGGGAAAACGAGTAGGAAACAAATTTGACAGGTAAACTTTTTGAGACTTTGATAACAGAAAATATTTTTTTTTAGAGTTAAAACTTTTTTTAATAAAATGTTTTAAGGCAACAGGAAGATTTTCAACTGCAAAATAAAATTTTATGAACTGGCTTTCCTCTTCTCTCCCCCATCCCCCCGCTGCATAACTGGCAGCTGGTTGTTGGAGTTCAGAAGCCAGCCTAAAAAAATAAAAATAAAAGTTTGTTCGGAATAGTGAAGGCAGAAGCTCATGTTTTGGATTTTCCCCATGTGGCCTGAATGCACCATAAACCAGTGCGGGGTAGAAAGGGTGGGTCTGTGCAGCTTCCTCTTCCCCTCCCTCCATGGGCGTGGTACAAGCAGCACCTCAGGGCTACCCCCCGATATCCCTTTCCTGCCCCTACCCCCCTCCCTTTCCCCCAAGGCCCTCACTGGATTTTGCTGTTTGATCACTCCTACATAAGCTGCAACTCTACAGTAAGCTTGAAACACTTTTTTATTGGTAGCTGGGGTATGTCGTGATGAATTTACAAGACACGCATACAGACAGTGGGCAGGGTCGAAGCACCCTCACACAGAGAAGGAGTGTGTGTGCGAGAGAGGAGGGGGAGAGAGAGCAAGCGACTGTGAAGTTAATTAGAACATCCTGTGTCTACTTTGCTCTCTCACCCTCTTTCTCTCTCCCCTTCCTCTCTATCTCTGAGAGGCTTTGATGTGGCTTAGTGCCTAGAACCGTAATGAAAAATGTATAATAGCCATGTACTGTCTCACTCCCGATTCTCCTCCCATCCCCTCCATCCCCCTAACTCTGCCCTGCTCTCCGGTGTCCTGCCTCCGTCGACACGGTGCTTTTTATGCTACACGGTGCAAGTTTCCGAAAGCTACTGAGAAGAGCGGGCAATTTACATTTTAAAAAGGCATTTGAATACCACAGAAGAGCTTTTATTTTTGCTTTGTAAGGATCTCCAGCTTTACAGTTCCACTGTTCAGATCCGTGGCTGTGTGTTTCCAACAGGGATGTGCAGAATTCCACTGATTCGAATACTGATGGTTCAAAACCTTTGCAATGATGCAGAATTATGAATGGAGTTTGTTTTGGTTTTGCATCATGACTGGCTAAGGAGCACTTTGCTTTTATGCATCATCATCGTCATAAAAAAGGTGACCCTCTACACTCGATGCCCAGTTTTTTCCACTGCTTCAGTGCAGAAATGAATAGGCAGGCTTAGACACTGGAACAAATGTCACTTTTGGCCACATAGGCTGACTTTGTATGTTTCCACCTCCCTCCCTGTTTTGACCCTCCCATCATTCCCTCTTTCCTCAGACCCCACCTACCACCTTCCTCCCTCAGCGGTCCCTTTCTGCCAGTCAGCACATCACCGGAGCAGGCGAGGTGGGGGGGTTGGGTTTGTGATCCTGGCCTCTTCAACTCCCCCTTGTTCCTCGCTCTCTCTCTCTTTCCCCTCTGTAGCTCAGTCTGCATTTCTTTTCAGCTGTTCACTCCCCGCTGACTCGTGACTCTCACACAGAAACAGTCTCTGTTACTTATCGTCAAGTCCAAGTTCAAAGATGACATTCTCTGACTTCACTAAGACCCGTCAATTCGACTCAGTGAAGTCGCTGCAGTTAGAAAAAGGAAAAATGAAAACTTGAAGAAAAAAATAAGTTCTGGCCTCATGTAGGGTACACCAGTGAAACTGCAGGCCAGAAGGAATTGATGTCAAGTGTAATCCATCACCAGCGATCACCATCACGTGGCTATTAGCGTGCTTTGGACATGTTGGGCATCAAACAGGATGCGACGAGCCATCATCCACCCACGAGTTGGTTTTTTTTTCCGCTTCTCACCCATCACCAACTCATTGAATGTGGAGATTTTTTTTCACCTGCTCATTAACCATCGTGCCTGTCTGCGGTTGTGGCTTTCGCTACTGTACCTGTCATCTCTCATCCAAATCAGCATCTCCCATCTGCATCCTCCCTCAGTTCATTCCAGCTTGCTCATAAAAAGAAGACTTAATTTTTGCCTCTCCCCCCCTCTCCTCACTCTCTCTTGCTGCTTCATTATATTCCTGAGTGGGTTTTGTGAGATTTCTTTTTTTTCTGGCACGTTTCCATGAGCACACAGCAAATACTTTAGATAAATCATCACCTCTCCTTCTGCTTTCGCTCTTCTCTTATGCTCCCTCTCCCGGGTTTGGAGGAGCTATATTTGTTAGCAGATTTGTTTGCAGATTCGTCTCACCTCACCCAGGCTTGTCTTGGTTTGTTAGCGACCGCTTCATCTCGACGCCTCTGCCACCAAGATGTGGTGGCAGCGACGAAGTGGTGGTGGGGTGGGGGGAAACATTCATTGTCTAGATATTCTCTGTGCTTCAAACAGCAACCTGAACTCCCTTAATCCCTATCCCCATTTAAAGCCTGCTCAACTTTCTTCATCTAACAGAGGAATAGTAGCACTTGTGCACAGTCTGTGCAACTTCCAGGCTAATGGAGTGACTTATGGAACATTTGCTCACCAGCACAGATGTCTTTATTCTCTTGGCTGGATGGAACATCTTTCCTTTCCTCTTCCCCTCTTTCTTGTTCCCCTCTCCTTGGTCTCTCTGCCTCTCCTGGGACCCTTCCTCCATCATACTTAACTCCTCTTCAAAGCCATCTACTCTCTCCATCTCATCTCACTATTTTGGTTTTATGAGTTGGATGTCCTCAGTCTCCTTTATGCACCCATCCACCATTTCAAAAGTAAAGTCAAACACAGGCGGGTGCGCGCACACGCACGCGAACCCTCCCCACCCCTTCCCTCTGTGTCCTCGTCGGGTTGAGCAGAAGGTCGTAGCCATCAGCAGTCCATTAGGGCACAATGGCAGGGGCTGTGCTGCTTCGCCAGAGTGCAATACGCTGTTCAGGGGCAGAGCACAGAGAAGCACTGACAAGCCCGACACCCCCAGAAGGAAAACAATGCCGCTCTTTCCACTCACGTGGGCGGCTCCGTGTTTGCCACCAGTGGAACGATGTGCCTCATTCGTTCATAGAGGAAAGTAAAACTTCATCACGTCAATAAGGAACATATTCACGTCTATATTTCATAAACGGTCGGTGACATTTTTACTGTGCGCTGGCAATGACAAGAAGTTCTTACCTCCATTCGATCAGGGGAAATAAAACACATAGATCAAAACCAAGGTGTCAAATTATAGAACCCGCTTTAATGTTAATAGTTCAAATTGATTTGTTGTCCTTTGCTGCGAACACATTTAACTGACAGAACCATCAAAGACCCTGAAATCATATGTGTGAAGGAATATTGTGGATCGAAACCAGCAAAATATGTGCCATGCAACACAATAAACAGTATTTTTTAAAAAGTCATAAAATTATGACAGACTGGAGTCTCTGATTTAGCTTGGTTGTCTTTATGTACCTTTCTAATATTGCTCACTTTTGTTACATCCCCATTTATTTTTCCATTTTCCCATTTTAAAACAGATTTCTTTGTACATTTCCAAATATATTATCTCTCTTTCCCCTGATTTACTTTCTTCCTGTATTTTCTGTTTAATTTTTTTCAAAGTTTTTCAAAAACGTTTTTTCTTTTTCGTTATCGCTCGATTGAGGTCAGATTCAACAGAAATGGTCGCTTCAGATATTGCCTCCGGGGAGAGCCCTACTCTTGCTCCTAATGCCATTGTACCAAAATTGTCTTTAATTCACCTAGATGGATTATCCTGTACGAATAACAGTGAATGGATCTCGTTGGCTAAACTGATTAATGACACCGAATTTTAGAAGAGAAAAGCTGCCTTTTTTATTCTTCACAAAAGAAATGCAAGTGAAATGGAACTAATGCCCTTTTTTTTTCTTATACAGAAGGCAGCTTGCCCATCCTGCTGATTTAAGCTGATTGCTTAAGGATGATAATTAAAGATTTATAACAGGACATCCTCCATGGATCCAGCATCCTTTTCCTACAGTCAACTACAACAAGTGTGAGAAGTGTAGTTAAATCAAAACTGTCAGATGGAAGCAGCTGGTTGACAGCGACTGCCTTCAGGTGGTTGCTGATCATAGAAATTCTCTGCAGTTGCTGCATGATTATAACTGCAAAAAGTGTAAAGTTGACATTGAATGAGGGGAATAATGCTTACCCAAAATTCCTGAGCTGTAGGTCTAGCTCTTATCTCGAAACCTCGTTACCAAACCTTGGCATGCATGCTGCAGTTTTGGGCTACAGAGAAAATGTGGTTTTGAGTGTTTATTTGAGAAATAAGTGGAGTTTAAAAAACAAAAGGAGAAAAAAGCAACAAACCTTCAGTTTGTCTTCAAACTGTTAGGTTTGCATGTGGAGGCGGTGTGTGCACCCTGCACAGGTCATCAGTCCACAGAGGCCTAACTAATAATGCTGTGCAATACTGGAAATTTAAGAATCAATCTGATACCAGAACCAGTAGAAACAAGGTCTCAATCCTATCATGTTAGTATTGAGCCGATACCAGTACCACTGTTGGTATCGATACTATCGATATTTTAATATCGACAGAGAGACATATCCTACATCCACACCTATGACCAATTTAGAAACACCACTTAGTTCATGTTAAATAAATAATTGAAGTTTTCCAGAGCATCAGAATCTGCTTGGATGTTAAGCATAGAGAATCTGACCCTTCATGCCACTAATGTGCAAAGCAGAGAGAAATGCTGGACTGTCATTAGGTGATGCTGATCGTTTTAGTTGAATTCCATTTCGAGTGTCTTCTTAAAGCTTTAATTTATAGGCAACAATAACATGAAGGCAATCTGCAATGGTCACAGTGTCAACCAACAAATGGAGCAGACACAGAGGACATACGGTTGCTCAGAAAAGAAAAAAAAGGCTGGCTGTGCTCAGTGAAAGAGTCTATACCATTTCATGTTGTTGATGTTACTATGTCAACAGCATAATTTTGTAATTGCGCTGGAGTACTGGCTGAAATACCCAACTCTCTGATTATGCAGAGTGAGTACTTTTATCAGCATCAAGTGGACATTTGGATTTATTTATTTATTTTTTCTGCTTAGAATTCAAATTTGAAACCAAAGTAAGGTTTGTCCAAAATCTGTAATAATTGTGACTCGAGAGTTCTGGCTTGCAGTAGCAGCAAAAGCTGGTGTGGTATTAATATAACAGTTGATCATGCTGTAGTGAAGTATTCTTTTCAGGCATCACCTAGGTTTAGCAGCAATCTGCCACTACGCCAGTTTTAATGGCACAGCGTGGTTGAGCCAATGGCCTGCAGCACTGATGCACTGTGGGAGGAACAGTACGTACCTTTTCTTGGATTTTTTACTTGTTTCTGTGTTTATTCTTAGAATTTCTGTTCAGGATTAATACACCTTTTGACAACTGTGGCCTTGTCAGGCACACATTCATAGCGACGTATCAGCCACTCCAATACGATCATCATTTTAGGCAGGATGTAGCTAACTGACAGTCCTGGCAAAGTAGCTCTTTGAACCTCCAAACTGAAGCTCCGGTTCTGTTATTACACACACAGGTCACAGATGGTCACAGATAATAGGCTCTTTAACGCCTGTTATTATATTTGGCCTTATCCCCCAGATGGTTTTGTTGATGAAATTGCAATCTGCCTTCAATCAGCGCAACCCAAACAAAAGACAGCATCACTGAGTAAAATTAGAAAAGGAACTGCAGCCATACCTTGCTCATCAAGCCCCAGTTTAGGCTAATGAGGCTGTCCGATTCCAGGACGCAGACATTAATTCAACTTTGTGCTACAAAATGTGGACATCGTGAGGAAAAAAAAAACCCAACCTGCATGTAGTTCTAAACTTGATTAAATGGTTCGAGCCAACTGTTTGAAAGGACGCTGTCACCCAAATGTCACAGCAAATACTAAAAGAAGAAAAAAAAATGCCAGATGCTGCTTGAAATTTTATGTTACTGTTGCAATTAACTCATACCACCTGTGACAGGTGCCGGTTTTAGCAGCTGTTTTGACTTTTACAACAGCTCAATTTTCCATTTCTTTTTTTTCTTCTTCGAATGCCCCGGGAAGCCATAAGAAGAGATATGACATCTTTTAGTAATTGGCTTCATTCCCTCTGTATGTGTGTGGTAGTGTAAGCGCCTGCCTTGTTAAAGCTGTTACTTGTGCTTAACGTGATGTCACAATACTGCATTGTGCACCTGCATTTCCCATCACGCACCTGCTTACAGTATATGTGTGTGTGTGTTTGCGTGTGCGCATCTCCAGCTTCTCATTTCATTCGGATGTCAGCATTTGCAGACCGTGCTAACCTCTTCAAAGTGGCACAGACTGTCCCTCTCCCTTGGCAAGAGCTCCAAAAAAGGAATGGAGTGTGCCGCCAATAAGGTTGGCTTGGCTCCCCTCCGTCTGAATTACTCTGTTTTGGTCAATCGCTCTAACCGTGTTTACGCAGGACTCAATTTGCCGTGATTGATTCTGCAACCCGCTGCACACGCCCACATCTTGAATTCAGGACAAGACTTCGGAAATTGTCAGCCATCGATTCTCAATTCTCCCAATGGCAAAATTTGCCTTCACGTTCTCGTCATGGGGGCGCAGCTTAATTAGTTTTAAGATTTGTTCCACTTGGACGTAAATGACAGCTAATGGTTCTTGTGGGGGTTTTGCACACAGTCTGTCAGTGCTATTGGAATGGCATATAGCCCAGCTGTGAGTGCAAGTTGTCTTGGTTTTTATAATGAATTGATTAAGGTGCCAGAAGGCTCCAATTGAAGAAAACCTCTTATTTTATTCCCTGACAAAACATTTTACAAGCAATGGCCTCAGGCTGGCTGAAACACTGGCCGTTTTTAACTTTTACAACATGCACATAGATTGCAGTCATTCAGCTAAAGCACTTCCATCACCCAGGTCTTGATATAAGAAGCAACTTGAATAGCTATTTTCCCAAACAGGCTAGGCACAGCAGAAAAAGATGTCCTAAGTATTTCAAGTCCTAGCATACCCAACAAAGGTATCATTGAGCACTTTCTTGCAGTAATTGTGACAGCAGTTCTTAAAAAAGATCCAGATTTTTTGCAGCCAAAGTCTTCTGCAGACTAACTGTCCTTAAGGTTAGACCTCTGCTGACAAAATGACAGATGGGATGTGGAGGGTTTCTGACCTCAGCAAGCAAGCAAAGGAGAGTTTGTATGACCTAAAAACCAGCCCACAATCCGTCTTTTCATCCTCCACAATTATGTGTCTGGAGGACATATTGGCATAACAGGAAAGTGTGTCGGAAAGGTGACCGCAGCGCCTGGTGTTTGGCAAGAACCGAGTGGAAAAACAACAAATGGCGGCTCTGCTCTCCTCCACCTTGACACCTCACTCTGTCTCTTTCTCTCTCCTATTTATTCTTTCTCACACTGGGCTTCTCTTTTTTTGTCGTCTTTCATCCACTCCTTCCTCCAGACTTGTTGTGTTTCTGTCAGCGTCCCCTCACTTCTTTTTCCGCCTCCCCCTCTCCTGTTTATCTTATTCCACCTCTCTCTCTCTCTTTGTCATTTCTTATTGGCCATGGTTCCCATTTTCCCTTTTGGCATGGTGGCAGTCTAATCATTCTCAGACACCCCTGCTTGTCATCTCTTTTATCTCTCTACCTGCCTCTGCCCTAATCCTCTGATCAGTAAACACCCTTCTTCAGCACTCACCTCTTCTTAGCAGCCTACTGCCTTCCCGGTGTACTTTTCCAAAGTGCATACTGATGGTCCTTCCATTTCCTCCAGACACAGAGAGGAATGACTTAAAAAAGAAGGAAGTGATTCTCAAGAAAATGCCTCAGGCACTCCACTGGACGAAAGAAACTTTGTTCAGCTCTTCACTTTGACTCCAGTGAAGTATCTGAATTAGGCAACAATCCTGACACAAATTAACAAATCCTCCCTATATTAATATGCATAAATAAAAAGAAAATCGATTTGTTTACCCGTGCACCGTGACTACACGGGGCAGTATCAAATGATAATATTGCCCTCTAACCCACCGCCTTAAGGTCTGTATGATCTAAAGGATTTACATAAGTACACTCTTGCCAGAAAACATCCTCCTCACTGCAGAAATAACTCCACCCTGCTTTCTGATGCAATCTAAGAGTTTTTATATTTCTTTCTTATTCCTAAAACCCATATATGAGAAAGAAAGGACAGGTGTTGTTATGCACCAACGGACATTGGGGACTCTTTTCTGAGCTCAGCTCTTGAGTTTGGAGGGGTTTGGATGAAGGGAGTCTATGAGGCTGGATTTAAGTTGATTAAAAACTCCAGCGCTGTGTATTTGACAGAACAAAGAACACTTTAAATATGAGGACAGAGTGAATGATGAAAGAAATGATGGCTGGAGTGTACTACTTTTTTTTTTCACCAAATAACAGAATGGGTTCACAGGACTTTTATCAATTGTTATCAGTTTTACTAAGTAAAGGGCATGTTATGTGAAAGGAATGACAACATGTGAACGCCATGGGACAGCTGACAGTGTAAAGACAAAACTGAAGGCCTGTGAGGAGGTTTAATACCTCTTGAGACAAGAACGTTGGAGGATTTTACTTGAGGCCAATGGAGTTCATGCTTTTATCTCTGTAAGCAAATCCCACACTTCATTCTTTTGTGTAGAAATTGAGGCTCTTTTTTTAATGGATGATACGGTTGCAAACTCTTCAATGTCCTTGAGAGTATTTTCTGATGGATGCAGTAGCGTTTGGGTTTGAAAAGTCACACCTGACTAATATGCTGTTTCTTTGGCTTAAATTCTGTATTTACACAACACTGGATTTGATTAAAGCAACTTTAATGTTAATTGATAAAGTTAAATTTACTGTTGACAGATATTTGACAAAGCTTATCTGTACATCTCTGTGTCTTCCAGCTCAGTCTGTCTCATGCATAATAGAAAAAAAGAAAAAAACTAAAGTGCTGGATAAACTAACTGCTTAGCTGCCATGACTTATCTCCGCAATAAAATAAGTTTCTTTGGGTAGTAAATCCAACCTGCTGACACAGGTGGGATGATCTGATATCCTCGTGTTGGCATTGTTCCCAGACCATCATGAAAATGTTGTTCCAGGTTCAACATTGCAAGTGACCAATCACATTGTTGTGAAGTTATTCTTTTGCGCGCCAAGCCATTCGTGCATTTATGAAATTCCAATGTTGCAAGGACAATATCAATTCTGCTTACTGTTTATTAAAGGGTTAGGGTCCGTTGATCGGCGGACAGAGGCGGTTTCTCGCAGCTTAAGTACAGTTTTTTGTTTTACGCCGGTTTTTCCCGAAGTCACAAAAGTATGACGTCACAACATTCTGATTGGTCACTTGCAATGTTGATCCTGGAACAACATTTAGTATGATGATCTGGGAACAACACCAACACGAGGATATCAGATCGTGCGACACAGGTGTGTCTTAGGCCTAACATTCAAAGTATAACTACGTGGTTGTTGCTACATTTCAGACCATGATGTGTGGAGCGGCGCTTGATCGTCCCCTGCTTTGCCTGGACTAAACAGGACTGCAACTGATCCAGGCTGGGATACCCTGCAGTCTCTGGTGGTGAGGTGGGAGATGGGCGAGTTGACAAAAGACCACAGAGAGACTGACAGACATACAAAAAAAGTAAAAATAATAATAACAACTAGAGAAAAAGACTGAACATGGGAGCAGAAGAAGGCAACAGCTACTTCAAATGATTATCAAGAATGAGGAGAACTGATAATTTACCAGAGTGGGAGTATTTAACTGAAGACAAAGATGACTCCTTCAGATAAGAGAAAAAATTCAGAATTTCTGAAAACACTGAAGTAACTAAAGGGATAAAAGCTTGAAAATCCTCAACTGAGTCACAAAGTGTTTTCACACTGACACAGGAAGACCTGCAGAGCTGGTACTCTCCTGCTGATAACAGAACGGTTACTATAGGGAGCTGATGGAGGCAGGTGTGTGAAAGCACACAATTACTTTCCAGGCCTTAAACTTCTTGGTGAGTCAGCTGGGCACCTAACAAAAACATCAGGAAACCTTGGAGAATAGTTACTGACAGGAATTTATTGGACTTAAAGCCTGATTCCTAAAATAAGTACACAAGTAATTACTGTCACTGATATCCAAACAAAGGATCTTGTTTTTCTCTCTTCCTTAGCAATAGGAATTCCCTAACAAGTGAAGAAAGGTGTGTCGAGAAGACGGAAGCAGTACACTGAGGAGCTCATGAATGAACAAAATGCGACAGGGGAAGGCAGATGGAGAACAATTAGCAAATTAGAAAGTGCAAAGGATCGGTCAGGAGGAAGTGAGGGAAGCTACAGAGAGGATAAAGAGTGGAAAGCTCAGATGACATACCTGTGGAGACATGGAGATTTATTAGGAGAGAAGGCAGTGGAGTTTTTAACCAGATTGTTTAGCTGAATCCTGGAGAGTGAGAGGATGCCTGAAGAAGTAAGAAGAGTACTAGTACCGATATTCAAGAGGAAGAGTGAAGTGTAGAAGGGTTAAGAGTTGATGAGCCAAACCATGGAGATACCATGAAGGTATAGAAAAGAGTTGGTGAAGCTAGGTTAAGAACAGAAGTGAGTAAAAAAGTAGTACTGTAAAAGCAAAGGAGAAGGAGTTGCATCGTGTCTTTGTGGCTCAAGAGAAAACGTGATAAACTAGCAGGAGGTGAACTGAGGTTCTGCAGGAAGAAGTCAGGAGTGCCAAGAAGTGTGTAAGAGTACGTGAGACATTGGTGAGTGGTACGGGTGACAGAATGGTTCCAGGTAGAGGCAGGATTACATCAGAGATCAGCTCTGATCATCTTATCTTAATGACCATATCACCCCATTAGAGCACTTCGCTCTCGCTCTGCAGGCCTACTTGTTGTTCCCAGAGTATTTAAAAGTAGAATGGGAGGCAGAGCCTTCAGTTTTCAGGCTCCTCTTCTGTGGAACCAGCTTCCAGTTTGGATTCAGGAGACAGACACTATCTCTACTTTTAAGATTAAGCTTAAAACTTTCCTTTTTGATAAAGCATATAGTTAGGGCTGGACCAGGTGACCCTGAATCCTCCCTGAGTCATGCTGCAATAGGCTGCTGGGGGATTCCCATGATGCATTGAGTGTTTGTTCTTCAGTCACCTTTCTCACTCACTATGTGTTAATAGACCTCTCTGCACTGAATCATACTAGTTATTAATCTGTCTCTCTTTCACAGCATGTCTTTTATCCTGTCCTCCTTCTCTCACCCCGGTCGTGGCAGGTGGCCGCCCCTCCCTGAGCC
>NW_005187604.1:690654-696938 GCF_000239375.1 Pundamilia nyererei
AGCGAGTATTAGCATTGCCAACGCTTTCCTGCTTAATGAAAAGGGTTTTAGAGGAGCTTATGAATATATTTATGAATAGATTTTTGAATTACACAGAGAAAATGTCATTTTTGCCTGTGTCCAACAGTGGTGGGATTTAGGTAAATCATAGATTTGCACAGATTAAACAACAGTGGCCACTGTTCATTTGTTATGGCATTCAAGATGCAACCACCATGTAAAATTTTAGATTATGTGGAGGTCTTGTCCTCATGAAAAGTAGACTTTTCACAAGGTTGAACGTGAGTTTCCGTAGCAGACTATCTGCCTTTGGTTCAACCTATAGGTTTAATAACTAAAACTCAGGTTCTGTGAGTGTTTTGAATAGAGGTCTAAGTGCTCTCTTATTGTTCAGAGGGAGTCAGCTAGAGCTGCCCTCTCTTTGGTACTCTCTGCTCTCTAGCCATTGAGCCTCTGCTTCATAAAATGGGATGGGATTTGAATGGTTTGTTTTCAAGACTCAGTGATGTCTCTGCCAAACTGTAGCCATTCACCGATTATATCATTGTCTTGGTTAACACAGAGAAAGTAAATTGAATGGTAAATGGATGCCTTTTATGTAGCTCCCTACTGTCTCTTATAGACCACACACTAAAAAAAGCTTCACACTGAAAGCAGCTTGCACACACACAGAAACACATCCATCACAGCACTTTATCCTATCATCTATATATTATTGGGGTAGTTTTTGTGTTCAGTATCTGCTGACCCTCCAACAGATGGGTGATCTGCTCTACTTCTTGGTCCCCAGTTGCTTAGAAATAAACTGAAGAGGAGCCAGAGAGTTATGAAAAAAGAGAATAATACAACAGCTGAATTCGCTCTAAAGTCTGGGTCTGTTTTGTCTTGTTTTTAATGTAACGTCATTGTGGGGTGGCTGTAGCTCAGGAGGTAGATCAAGTCATCTGCTAATTGGAAGGTTGGTCGTTTGATCCCTGACAGCTCCAGTCCGCAGGCCAAATTTCCTTGGGCAACATACTAACCCTAAGATGCTCCCAGTTACATCTATTGTGGTTAAACAGAAAGGGCTTATGTACAAAATCCTATTTTTAAAAAGTGAATGAAGTTTTCAGGTAGAGTAGTAAAGCAATATATAAAAACCAGTCTGTTTACTATCTTGTGTTAAAAATCTTAGCATCTACTCTGTGGTATCATTTGGCTTGAACAGGACTTAGTCAGTGAGCAATTCTTCAAAACGTGCTCACTGTTGCAACATCTGGGTAGCCTGGAACTATGTTTTACTATGTTTCTAATGTCTCTCTTTCATAAGAGCGTCCTTTTTAGTGTAGCTGAAGAAACTGAGGATAGAGAGGGCTGAGTCTCTGCACTGACTGTTATTGAAGCCTGTACTCATGTTAGGGTAAACCCCACGTGTTCAGCCTGTTTTACATTGGTATGGGGGGGTTGCTCTCAAGCAGGTGGTGCAGTTGGCTGGACCTCAGCTGGATGATGGGGTTGGAATGGCTGTGCTCAGATGGTAGGGAGATTTCCATGAGTCATAAATCAGTGAGTGGGACACTGGAGACTAGCCTGACAGGACATGGATGTTCTCTTTTAACTAAATGATGTGATGGGAAATGGCACGGATTTGATTAAATGTGACCATAGCTAACTCGTCTAATGTGAACTAATTGATTGAAAACTTTGTCCAGGCTGACTTTTTGACATTTCTGGGTATCATGTGTCAAAACAAGGCTGCTGTAAAGGGCTTACAAAACGAGTCATCCTCACTAACTGAAAAGTTTTGATGCTGTTCTTTCAATGTACATTTGAGTTAAAATCATAGGTATGATAGGAATACCGTCCTATGCCATCTATACGCCAAACATTTTTTCTAGCATTGAGCGACAAATGTCCCTTCGGTGGGGGCTAATCCTGTGGATTAAAAAAACAGTAGAAAAACACTTTCCAATAATGGAAAAACCCTACACAGCCTTTTTAAAAAAAACAAGGACAAAACCGTCCAATGAAAGTAGGAAAACTGCAGTCACTACTCTGTAGCCACTAAGGTAGTTAACCAGACATGGAAAAATCAAAAGAAATAGTTTTAGGAAGCTGCTAGGACACCGAATGATACTGTAACTCTATGGCCCTTTACTGGAGGGATTCCCTCAGGGCGTTTCCCTGATGCTAATGGAGGCACAGTGATCTTTAAATCTCACATAGGTGTTGAGGTAAAAGCTGGCTTTTTACCTGAGAGAAGGCCTCAATAACTCAGAAAACCATTCCTTACAACAAAGGTATGCAGAAGAGCATCCCTGAAAACGCAACACATCAAACCTTGAAGCAGATGGGCTACAGCCAGCAGAAGACCACACCGGGTGCCAGTCCTGTCAGCTAAGAAAAGGAAACCAGGCCTATATTTTATGGAGGATCACCATAAAATGGGCAACAGAGCAAGAGAAGTTTGGAAAATGTTTCTTATTCAGATGAATCTTCAGATGAATCACTTTGTTCCCCTTAATACCAACTGAGCATCATTTAAGTGTTTAAAGTTCTGACAACAAAAGAAGGTCCGACCTGGTACCGCTGATATTCACTGATTTTATCCATCATAGAATCAGCATGACACGATTATCTTACATTTTATTAAATTGGTCGCAGAATGCTCATAGATACACTTATATCTCAGTTGTAATCAGACACAGGCATCATTATCATTGTGTTAATTACTATGAAGATGGTAATTGATGAAGAAGTGTAAGAAAGTCACAAGCCTAACCATTTCAGTTTCATCAGCTTAAAGTTCAAGAGGCGACTCCCTCCCAGCTCACATAATCCAGTCACACAAACCCAAAACTCTGGTTTCTTACCCACTAATGAGCTAATCACTAATCAGTCTGCTCATTATTAACCTAATTTGCCCCACCTGCAGCCCTCCACCTGAAACTTCTGACTATGATGCAAGCATAGCCACCAGCAGCGCTTAAACCTCCTCGCAGAATTAGAGTGATCATGGCCAAGCCGGCGAGTCATATGGCTAAAGGATTATATGCTCATCCCCTTAATCGGGCATTAACCCCACATGAAGTAATGCCAAAAATCTAATATATGATTTATCAACAGTTTAAATCTGGAAGTCTCTTCCTGATGTGCTGCAAATTAATCTCTATATTGAAATGTTACCTCATTCTTGTTTTAATTGAATGTTACATAATTCTGATCATTCACAGTAATGACAGTCATGTAAATGCAGACAGTACAGAACAGAGTGTTCTCTGCCTTTCACAGGGATGCTGGGAAAGCATGTGACCACCCAGAGCAGGTGGTCAATCGAGAGAAAATCGTAGAGAAAAATAATATGTGAATTAATTAATAGCACATACTGTCTCAGGGAGTCAGTGTAGAAAATAGGAACGCATGTGATACACAAAGAACTAAACCATTATTGTTTTTTTAACAATTCATCATTCATTATAATTTCTCTGCCCTGTTGTAGAGATGCTTATTATTACAGATTATTACGGGATAAACACTTATTAAGAGTGGAAGTCAATGTACAGCAACTTGTAGTTCAAGGCACTGTACCAGGGCTTCACGTTTTCTTCTTTTACTACCATTCTCAGATAACTAGGTCTACCTGAGCAGATAATGGGGCCTCAAACAGAGGCGTGGCGTCCTGGTTGGGAGAGATTAACAAGGAGTTTGGATGAATTTATTGGATTCAGATTTCTTTGAAGTATTGTTATAATTACTATAAGTTTGTCGTTGGTATCACTTTGCCCTGCATCAGGCAGTCATTTCTGCAGGCAGTTTTGGTTTTCCTTCACTTGTTGCATTTGGTTTTGGATTCACCAAAATGTCTCCCTCCCTTCCAGAGTTGGCAAAAGTACAGACTGTACCTAAGTAAAAGTACAGACAAGAAGTATAAGAAGTACACTTTTACCCATTAAAAGTAAAAAAGTACAGGGTCTGAAATGTACTCAAAGCAAGAAAGTAAAAAGAAGGAAGTTGGAGGAGGTTTTTATTTTTGTGCCAAGCTAACTGAACCTTGTGCTATATGAACGTTACGATAAAATAACATCAGTAGATGATTTTATTTTAATTATACTCAGAAAAAATGAAAATTTAAAAAATCTCTTTTCTGTTGCCTACATTGTAGAAGTTGACGTTGCTTCTAAACAGGAAAATATATATAGTCGGGGGTTAAAGTGGATTCAGCAGATGGGGGAAACCCTAAAATTGGTTGTAATGGCTCAGTGTGGGAAAAAGCATCACAAGTCACAATAATTTCTACTGAGAGCTCCAGCAGGTTTTTATTTGTGTGCAGGCTGTGATCAGCTGATCTGCTGCTCTTTCAACCAGATGTCAGCAGATGTTTCATGAGTTGTCCATCCTCTACACTGACAGTACACTGTTTATGCTGTGTTTTTTCTAAATGGTATAAAGGTGGTATGAAGGTGGAATTCGGTGAATAAGCATCATCACCTAAATTCATATTAATCTCTGCTACCTTTTATGTAACCTAGCATGAGAACAGCTAATATGTATCAGGCACACACTGTTCTTTACCTTAGATCCATCACAGTACAGCAAACTAACCTGTTTATCCTGCACTAACCTGCAGAGGATTCATTCATGCAATCTTTAAATAACACAGTCTACCTCAGTTTGATTTGTAGCATGTTTCACAATATGATAAAAACTTGTCATGTGTACAGACCCATTATCTGGTTTAAAAACATGAATACTTACATGGAAGCTTTAAATTTCCACTTTATCAAATCCCCCTGAGCAGTCCTTACCTTAAATCTAACCTCTCTTCTTCCTCTCCTGTCCTCTTTCTTAGCTTTCTCCATCTCTAAGAGAAGTTAGTTCTCTTTATTTTCTCTCCCTGTGAAATACAGCAGCTGGACCTTTAGCTATCAACACACTGTTCAACAAACAGCACACAAACAGTTTGTGTTCACTGATGTTTGTTGAGCTCATAGAAATGTTGCATTTGAAATTACCTACTACTTTAAAAAAGTCGCTCCCTTTGTGCTCGCTCCTCTTTTGTAGCGCTAGCTAGATGCTGAAATTCCGCAACTTACCGACACCTGCAGTCGTTCCAGTGTTGTGCCAAAAAACAAAAAAAACACTTAAACCGTGACTTTGGCACACACCATCTGTCTTTATGCAACATCTCCTGGTGATTGATAAGAGAAAATGACTGCCTTTCATGTTTTTCTGTTTAGGCTCAAATCGATTTCATGAAGATCTGCGGTGACAAACAATAACTCCCTCCAAACGCATTAAACCAAAAGTAACGAGCCTGCTTTGAAAATGTAAGGAGTACAAAGTACAGATAGTTGTTTAAAAATTTAGGGACTAAAAGTAAAATTAGTCAGAAAAAAACAGACATTATACTTAAGTACACTAACAAAGTTTTTGTACTTCATTACTTCCCACCTCTGCTCTCCTCACCCCCAACCAGTAGTGGCAAATGACTGCTCCTCCCTGACACTGATTCTGTTGGAGGTTTCTTCCATTTAATATGCACTTTATGTGCTCTCTTAGCATTAAGTAGAATGTTTACAATGCAGAGTTGCCTTTAGTTAATACACGAATGAGGTCTAACCAGGTGTCAGATATTCATGTGCTGCAAACTTCCTATATTTGGAAGATCCTGGCTTCAGAAAGAAAACGTGACTTCTACCAGAAAGCCATTCTCCATTCTCTATGCTTCAGTTCAACCCCAGTACAGGCTAATGGGTGATATAATTGTTTCTTTTAAGTCTATATTTATGCACAGTCTAAATCTGGCATTCATCAATAAATCTGTCTAACAGTAAATTCAGAAGGTGCATGGATATGTTAAAGCATACCAGGACTGTAGACACAAGTGGAAAAGATATGGAAAGTGAAGTCCAGAGTTGTGCCAGTACTAGTATGGGCATTAGAGGCTGTAACCCCCAAACTGTGAAACTGCCTTCAGGCCAGATTCGAAGCAGAAGCACAACAAGAGGTGCTCAACAAGATGCTGGAGCTCCAGAAGCAGACACAAGCAAAAGGTACAGGGCGTGAGAGGACAAAGCACAAACGATGAGAAAGTGAAGACACAAGGTTAATGGCATGTACTGTCAGCTTAGAGGAAACATCGGTTCCAATTTGTAGTACTTAAATATCTAAGGCAGCCATGCACTTAGCCATCTTGCAAGCACTCAACTCGTACAGCTCAACCATTTTTAATGCTCATAAACCTCTGCGTGCATTTTTGTGTGTGTGTGTGTGTGTGTGTGTGTGTGTGTGTGTGTGTGTGTGTG
>NW_005187604.1:696958-729842 GCF_000239375.1 Pundamilia nyererei
GTGTGTGTGTGTGTGTGTGTGTGTGTGTGTGTGTGTGTGTGTGTGTGTCCATTAAAAATGGACATTTGTGCTGTGTATGTTTTTTTGAAACATTTTACGAAAGAAAGAATTAAAGAGATCAAACTTGTACCAGTGATTAAAGTTTGATCCTGCCACTGATCTTTTATTCATTCTTGCACACAACATGGAGGTCCTTTTCTTCTCTTCTGCTCTGTGAATTAAGCTCTCTCATTTTTTTCAATCTTGTCCTTGCCTTAATTTCCCTTTGATCTTACCTTTTGCCTTGTTTGGCTGCACATCTGTGAAACTTTCAATAAAAACAGTTTTCAGCGAAGTTTGGTATCGCAGTAATTCACACGACCGATTTGGCGCTATTCATGCCTATGCTGCAATAACAGCGACTGTGAACATCAGTGTCATGTTTCCCTCAAAGCCACAATAGGACGATCGCACATCCTCATTTCCCACACATCCTCGCAACAAATTTCCTTTTCATGATTATCCAGAGCTGACGTACAAAATGAGCTATTGATTTAATCTAATCCCTTCAGAGCACCTGAATTCGCAGGCTTATGGTCCTGTTGGGTGTTTACTCATAACCATATGCAAAAGTGGGCTTATCAGGCTACAAGAATTAATAGTAAGCAAGAAAACATGCAAATTGCCAGCTTTCCTAGAAATAATACCGTGCATATATTGGCCAGGGATAAAGCAATTTTACCAAACAAATTCTGAATTTGTTCAGCTGTTCGCTCCGACTCCAGGAAAAGATTAGCAGAAGAAGCAGCAGGCATTGAGAGCTCCTGATGTTTTAGTCTTCGGTATGAATAACAATAACACTGGATCTTCAAATTCCTCCATCAGTTGTAGACCACTGCTCCCTTCAATGAACAAAGTTCATTGTTAAGCCCAAATGAAGAGGAATAATTAATTGTATTAAAATATTCCAACATTTTCTCAGCTACCAGTCTGTCTCCGCTCTAATCTAAAGGGAAGGATCAAGTTATACATTTGCATTATAACCCACTGCCTTAAGTTCAGCATGATCTGAAACATTTATATAACTATAATCTTGCCAAAACAGCCTCCGCACAGCACAAACATGTCAAACCTCAGTGAACAGTGAGTCACTTTGTCAGATCGGGCATTTTCACTTTTGTCAAATGCAAATCAATCACCCTGGTTCAAGACTTTGCACACTGACACTTCCTACTTAATTGCTAGGAATAAAAGCTTAATGATTGTTCAAATCTGGCCTGCACTTAAGCGAATATCAGACAGTCTGTGTTTCTGATCCTGATTTGAAATGCAGCTGTGGAGCAGGCAGGCAGCGTGATGCACTCTTGAGGGGCAGACCCACAATCAACTTATTCTCCCCCAAAATCTGATCCTTGATCACTCAGAGTATAATGCACCATGGCCTCTGATCAGTCAGACTCCGGGGGCCTCTCATGGCTTCTCCTTGTGCCATTCAATAAATTGAAGGCCAGTGATTGGGACCCCACAGAGCTGTGTGCCAGTCCTTACAAAGGGCCTGGAGCTGTGTGTGCGTGCCTGTGCCTGTGTGTGTGTTTGAGGACTCTTAACTCTTAACACCCCATCAGCTAAGTGCATCTATCATGTGTCAGTGTGCGGCTGCCATGGCAGCAGCTGCGGAGGCAGCGCTGAGCTGGGTCAGGCAGATGCTTCATTGGTCGCTATAATATTAATCAGCTATACCACCACATTGCTCTCCAACTATTCCACCACTCACTTGAAGGCAATGATTAATAGACTCAGTGATGCAAAAAAAAGGTTTTTTTTTTAAAAATACATCTTAGTTGTACTTGTGGCCGTGTGTTTTAAAAATATACAAACATATAGAAGATGATCTTTATTCTTAATGGTATCTTTCGCTGTCATTTGCCATTTTATGTACCGCTCACTGCACAGTTTGTATCTGCAGAATGTTCGGTTATGGAATACATAAACATATAGCTCAAACTGACAGAACTCTGAGAATGAAGAAGTCTGATGCTCTCAGATGGCAGATTAAATTAACACGTTTTTGGTAATGACCAAACTGAGTCTGTAGCATAGTTTCAAACTTACTTATACTTTTAAGAATCTATTTATAGAAGTAATGCCATGCATAATGTATTGCTTTGGGCAAACGTCTTGCACTGCTTGTGAAGGCATTTATTTAAATCAATACTTTTTCAGCATTTTCACACACCTCACGTTTCCATCCACTACAAGTAAACTCTCAGCACTGGAATACGCTGCAGGAATATTTTATTAAAGGAAAACGTCTGTCCGCTGGTGATTTACACCATTTTGAGAAAGGCATCTCCCCCATGAACCTAATGGGGAATTTTGGCCCAAACCTCCTCTGCAGTACTGCTGTAGTGCAGCCGCACTGGAGGTTTTGAGAGCATGAGCTCCTGTTTGTCTGCAGCATCTCAATGAGGTTCATTTTTGGGCAAGTCTCACTGCCACCTCCAAGCTTAAGGAACAATGTTTTGTGCTTACAGCTTTTGATTCGTCAGAGTCATCAATATCTTATACGCTGGTCTCTCGGGTTAACAGTGGGTTTTGTCTCTCCACTCTTCCTTGGAAGTCTTGGAGTCATGAACATTGGTCTGTACCGCCATGAGAAAGGCCTCCAGTTTCTTGGACGTATGAAATGTTTGTCACTTTCTAGATGAGTGTTTGTTTTGCTCATGGAGGAATTTTGAAAAGTTCTGGTAAGGTTTACAATTGTTCCAAGTCTTCTGCATTTGTAGATCGGGATTCTAATGTGAAAGTTGGAAGTCCCAGAATCTTAGAAAGAGTTTGTAATTATTACCTCTGATTATTTTTATTTTTTTTGCTAGTGTGTGTTTTTTTCACTCTGTCTGTGAACACAGTAGCTTGAAAAGTTCTGAATAAACTCTGATCAAACTTTGTAGAGGTGTAGAGTGTGGTCATGTTAAAAATCCATGAAAATCTGGCTTACATCCAACATTTGAAACTGTTTCTTACTGCAATTTGTTACATCGATGACATAGACGCATACAGGGAATGATAGACTGGATTCTAAATATGGGATTATGTTGCACTCTGACCTCTTCTTCGAGGTCAGTGTGTTTTTATTGACAACCGATAATTGTATATGGTGATTGTAAATATCACATTATAGTTTGCATCCAGATATCATGTCACAGTTGACCTCTGACCTCACTTTTAGGTTTAACATCTGCCTTTCTTTCATTTTGACTCGAAAAATGTATTTTGTCCTTAAAAAAGGTGATGTCAAGAGAAAGAGAACGAGCTACCTAGTTAGTAGTATATATAGTAGTAATAGTAGTAGTATATAATATTATATAATAAGCTCAGGTCAGTAATTTTTTACTGCACTACAAAGTTCTTCAAAAGTATGTTTCAAAGAAAATAAAATGAATTTACAATAATCTTCCCTTAAAAGTACTTACAGCCCAGAGAGTGGGCAGTAAGTACTGATCTTGTTCAAATTACTGTCCTTCTCATCTCCTGAAACTTCAAATGGAGTGCACAGGGTTAGTAGGAGTCAGGCCTGGGTGTGTCTCTATTCCGGCAGTATCTCTTAATTCATAATTTGGTAGTGCTGCGGTTTGCACTGTAACCTTACAGCGAGAAGGTCTTTGGTTTAAAGCCAGGCTGGGGCCTTTCTGTGTGGAGTTTGGATGTTTTGACATGAGTTCTTTCTGGCTTCCTCCACAGTCCAAAGGCATGCACGGGGTAGAGTAACTGGTTAATCCAAAGGTGTGAGTGTTAGCATAGGTTTAGTTTGTGCTGTTTAAGATTTTATTTGGGGGTCTGACGCAGTTTAGAATGAGATGCACTCAAAAATAGAAGAAATCAGCAGGGGGCGGGTAGTTTTTCCACATGAGATCATCAGGAAGAAAAAAAAACAGAAGTGGAAACTTTTCTAAGATATGCTAAACAATGCAAGAAATGGTTTCACACACATACAAAACACACCCTTTCAGCTTTGGGAAAATCCCTTTTGAGTGTAACCGTCAATCATCGTTATGACTGTTTTCTCATGATGATTGGTGAAGTCTTAGAAGTGGTTGTGTCTTCATGTGCTAAAGGCAGGGTAGGGTCAGCATCCCACGCTAATTTGTCTGTTCGGGGTAACAGCATGACTCGACTTTGTACCAAGAGCCCAAAATACAGTTCAGGCACCCCCTAACACCCATACCAACAGTTCTTATGTAGCATCTACTCTCTCCTACTTTGCCTATTTCTAATCTCATCCTCTACATTCGATCCAGTTTATTAGATTTAAATAACCGTTTAACTCGATTCACCTCGTGGGTGGAGCCTCAACCCAAAAAAGTTAAGATTTCCAGAAGCAAAGTAGCTAGACATAATAACCAGAGATGAAACAATAATAGATACAGGATTCCGTATCTTTAAAAAGTGCATAAATAAAGTATGCATAATCAAATTTAAAAAAAACAAAACAAAAAATAGCAGCACACTATGTGCTTCTGTTCTACTGTGGCTGCCAGGAAGTTGTTTCATTGCTGTGTTTGCACATTGTGACATTTCACCAAGTAAATGCAGCCAGAATTCTCGTTATTTGTTTCCCTTCGCCGCTCTGTAGTTATGTTGCCAGTTTGCTTTGGGATGAGAAAAAGCCTTGTGAGTCCTTTGTGCCTGCGTGTTTCTTCATCTTGCTGTGGTTTCCTGGAGTTGTTCCGACTGCACTGTTATCCAACGTAACAGTGGTTTTTGTGTACCACCTTGACATCTTTTCCTCAAAAACAATTTATTTCTGGTTTCCTTATAAAAACACTCAACAATAATCACATTCCATAAATGCTGCTGTGGTAATAATAGGGTTTTAAAATATGCCATGGGGCACAGTCATTTTAAAGTGCACAGACATTACAGATTCAAGGGTTTACAAGGAACCTTTATTGATTTTTCATCAGGATATGTTTTATTTCAGCACCACATATGCAGCAGAAACACAGCCCGAGGGTTTTCATCTGGATAGCTATTGCAGAGGGAAACTAAACATCTGTAAATCCAGCCATCGTCTCGAAGAAAGGGCTTCTCGGGCTGTTTCCTCAGACACCCCCGGACTGACCCACATTAAGCAATTTAATTTGCTGAAAGTCTTTTTCCAAGGCAATCCATGAGTGTGCAATCATGTGAATAAATATCTACATAGCAGGGATCAATAGAACAGAAATGTAATTTCCAGCATCATAAAAGATTTCAGTGAGCAGCCACTCTGCAAACGTATTGATTTGTTGAGCAGATGTTGATAAAACAGGCGACTCGAAAACCTGTGAGAATACATCCCCATCACCCCGCTCTAACTCATTGCTAAGTATTAATTACCATCAGTGTCTCGACTGAAAAGTGGCTGATGGTGTGCGGCCTTATGCTACTGGCAGTGCTGTGTTACTGTCTGCTTTCTACTTCTGCTGTCTGCTGGTGGCAGACAGCTGGTGCACACACATATCTGCTGATTAGGACGTGTTGCTGCTGTGTGGACCTTATATACAGTTTGTCACTAAGAGGTCTCACCAGCATGTGTAGTTGTATTAGTTATATGGCTGTAAAGCAAGAATTGTGAGCACAATTTTGATGGGTAGGACTGAAAAAAGTTGCTATACTAGTTATTGGTAGTTCAGCTGGAATGTCTCAGTCACACTAGAATAAAAATAATATGACAACATCTTTGCAATTAAGAACAGCAGTTGTCCGGCGAAGGCATTATTTAGTGTTTGCCCGCAGGCTGAGCGTGTGACACTCTTGTCCTCTGCGAGGTGATTGCACAAGTCACCAAGTGGGAGGGAATCTGTCTCCAGACAATCAAAAGCCTACTCTGACAGACAGCAACCACTCTCAGACAGACTGCATGCAGGTTTGAAAATATCCATCCAGGCTAGAACCTGTCCCAGCTACTGTAGGGCCAGAGGCGAGGTACGCTCTGGACAGGTCACCAGCCTGATGCAGAGACAACCATTCACACTCATACTCACACCTGTGCACAATGTAGATTCACCATATAACCTAACCCCACTAACTGCATGTTTCTGGAACGTGGGAGGAAGCCAGAGTACCTGGAGAGAGCCCTCGCAAAGTGGGAAGAACATGCAAACTCCACACAGAAAGGCGCCAAACTCAGGAGCTTCTTGCTGTGAGGCAATGGTGCTAACCACCACACCACCATGCTGCAAAAAGTGCTGTACAATTTATAAACACAGACAGACTGCCAACAGCCTGAGTCAGTCTGTGCCAATGAGCGCAGCTTATCTATTTTGCAGTGGAGGACTTCACTCAGCTGACTGCCAACTGGCTGTATTCTGTTATGTGTTATTGTGCAAAAGTCTTAAGCCACCCTTGACATTTTGCAAGGAAAATGGGGAATTGGTGCAGAGATTAGTCTTAGCAAAAAGTTTCTTCTTTGGATGTTGGCTGTCTTTTGCTACATTAAGATGATCCCACACTGCTTCAGTCGTGTTAAGGTCCAGGCTGTGGGGAGACCAATCCATGACTGATAGTGTTCTGCTGTGTGTTTTTGTGCAGATATGCTTTCACCGCAGTAGCAGTGTGTTTAGGATCACTTTCATGCTAAAAAATGAAGCTCTTGCTACTCAGATGCGCTTCAGTTTCTGTTTTTTTGCATGGTGCACCAAAATCTGGATGATCTCTACATTTCTGCATTCACAGTTACTTTAACTTTGAGAAGATCCCCAACAACACTGGCTGAAATGCAACCCCAAAGCATGACAGAGCCTTCACCATGTTTTACTGTTGTACCTCTCGTCTGACTTCCTCTATACATGCTAACTGTTTGCACTAAAAAATTCAAATTTGAATGCGTCACTGCATAGGAGCAGTTTTTGTATATTTTGGCAAAACTAAGCCTTTCCTCCCCATTTCCCTTCCTTAAGAATGGCTTTTTGACAGCCACCCTTCCACTGAGACCACTTCAGATAAGGCTTCAGTGAACAGGAGATGGATCAGTTGTCGAGATATGCCAGGTTAATAGCACTTTGGGAATGACCTTGTTGGTACCAAGGACTATTTTACGCCTGTCCAACTGTTTTATCTTTCACATTTTTCATACATTCAACTTAAGAAATGAGAACAAATGATATGCTTCTATGATAGGCTACTTGTTAAAAAGTGCTCAAAGATTCCATTTTAACTTAGGTCTTTGCTAAGTTGTCCCTTGAGTTAGGTGCCTTGTTCGAATGATTCATGGGTCAATGTTAAGTGGCTTAACAAAGAAAAATAATTCCTCTGACAAATGATCAGACACAAGAACTGGACTAAAATGGATGAAGGAGCAGCCAATCACCAAAGAAATACCTTCAGAAATCCTGGACAACTAATGATTAAGACCAGTAAACATATATTAAATGCCTGGCTCCATGGAAGCAAACTATAAAGAAATGATGGGTTAACACTTTTGCACAGTGTTAAATTCCTATAAAAAAAAATAAAGAAACAATGTTTGCGAGTGCCTCAGGTTGCAGTTAAATTGCTCTCCTGCAGAAACCATATCCGGAATTTCTGAATTTCTCTTTTAGATCTACCAGGTTCTGGCTGGACTCTGAGTGTAAGTGGTTAATAAGAATTTCTGTTTAATGCAAGCTCACAAACTGTCAGGGTACTGGGTCTGAGCGACCCAGGGACCCTGAGCAGTTTTGGACTAGTATTATAATACATGTATTTTGTATTGCTGTCCCTTGTTCTCACTGCATATGTGTCTGTGTGTGTGTGGGTGTGGCCCTGGCAGGTGATTGGCCACACCTGAAGACCGTGTCACACCTGCAGCTGATCAGGCCTCGTCGGAGCTACTTGAGAGTGTGGTGGAGCTCTCTCCGACGCGGGATCATTGCGTGACTTCACGTCAGTCTCTCGGCCAGTCAGTACGATTGTTCTTCCGCATTGTGTGTGTCTTACGGCTGCCTGTTTGTTATCTCCCCAGGAGAAGCGGGGAGACGAGAGGATAGCGAGCACGGGGTGCTCAGACACCAAGGAGCGGGGAGAAGGGACACTGACACTGGGAAGAGGACACGTCACAGGAGTCGGGATTGCACAGAGGGTTTACTGTTATTTTCCTTACCACTGTAAATAAACACACTGCTTAGCACACAGAGCTCCGCGCCTGGGTCCTCCTTTTCCTCACACCCCCACGGTTTGCCATGCTGAACCGTGACACAAACAGACTGCAAATAATTTCCAACTTGATCCCATTTACTCACAACCTAAAAATAGCAGATTGACTCAGTCTTATTCCAGTTTTATCACATGTTAATGCTTTGAAGACCACAGCTGACTGTGAGTGGTCGCAGACCTGGTCCCCGTCTTTGAAGCAACCATTTCAAAGGCAAGAAGATCAGAGCATCAATGCACATGAGTGCAATAACTGGTTGTGCTGCAGTCTGTCACCAGTTTTCCCTCATGTAGCTGTAGCAGTAGCACCAGTGTTTACAGTGACCTGTCAAAATCAGTGGTCATTTATAGAACTTTCAACTCTTTTAAACTGTAAGCGGCAATGAAAAGTGATGTCTGTCAAACATAAATGGCATTCCACATGGTGCACAGCGACAGAATACCAATAGACCACAGTTATGACCACAGTATGCTAAAAAGATCAAATCATGCACAGAAGTAAAAGGAAAAGCGTGACAGGTTCATTTACTTTCTTGCTTGTACCACCTTCACAATCGCTCTGTCAGTTCACAGCATGGAGCAGGCTTTAGATTTAGTGTGCTAACTTCAAGCTGAACCCAGCGTTTTCAGAGTTGCAAGAGAGGGTCATAGCGCTGCACATCGTCATGAATGCCTTTATAGGGTTTAATGAAATCAGGACTGTGGACTTTGTTCTCTTTGAAGCTTTTTTCCTGCTCTAGTCAAGCCTCAGATTCATCAGAGATTGAGGTAATTTAGAAATAGTCTCCATTAGCAGAATGCAAAGAATAAATATTTAATCATTGAAGGCTGTCTATTATCAACCACAAAAATTTGAACTTATCGGTAGTTAATTTACAAGGTCTGAGGGATGACCCAGCTTTTTTTTTTTTATCACTTTTTTCTCTTTTTCTTCCTGTATTTTTTACTCTCCGCACATTATTAGGACAACAAGTAATAGCTGGAGATTTTAATTGCACACTGAATCCAATCATAACCACATAACAGATACTAAAAAGAATTGGGTTTTAAGACATGTTGAGGGGTTCAGATGGTAAGACTTATTCATGTTATTCTAGCAAATTCAGTACATGATCCAGGACTGACTACTTTCTGCACCTGCAAACTCGATGCTAAAGTCAAGTTTACTAGAAAGCCCAGCTGATTAAAGACCCCCATTAGAGCACAAGTTCAAATGGCTTCAGTGAGGGAAAAATTATTAATAGTGAAGAACTTATCTGCATCAATCTGCATTTAATGGGAAGTTTTTTTAAGGGGATATATAATAAGCTAAACAAACTTATAATCTAAAAATAAACAGTTTGACAAACAGGACTGTACCTGGAAGATTAAAATTAAACTTCAGAGTCAAAATAGTGATTCACAAAGAGAAAAATAATATTTTTTTATATATGGTACTTGGTCCCTCATTGGCATGGGCTTTATTTGAAAACTGATATGTTATTGCAATGTGCTTTTTTTCTGATTCTTAAAGTTCTCCAATAACTGTCTAGTGAGACTGAGATCGGGTAACTGTGGCAGACAGTTTGAACTCCATGGTTTTTTGTGGTTTTTCAAATTGTTCTTGCAAGCTGCAAGGTGTGTTTGAGATCATTATTCAGTTACAGTATGAATCCTTCTCCACAAAGATGTACAGACAGGCAGATGGAGGGTGGAGCACGTCTCAGTGAAGGCGTCCAACAAGAGTGTACGCAAAATACCCTCAGGCATAAATCTTCCCAACACCGTGTTTTACTCTGGATTTGATACTCTGCGGTATCATTTTCTCTCCAGTTTGTCTCCTTACATGAACCTTTCTGTTACTGCCATCAATCTCAGACTTTAGTACATCAGTAAAATGCTTTTTTCCCCTTGAGTAATTCACTGTGAAGTTGCTGTTATTTCTTAGCCGGTCCCAAGTGTTTGCCCTTGTTTTCTCTTCTTTCTGTTTTTTAGAGACCTCTACTTGTCCTCTGATACTGTGATTAGATAGCCTTCTTTCAACAGGACATTTGCTGATGGGAGTCTTGTATTTCGTACCTTTGATGAAGTTTTCTTTCTCTCAGTGGACAGCGGGGTATAACTTGTCCCATTTCCACAAGGCTTTTCACAGTGGCCCTAAGAAAGGTTTAGTCAAGCCCTGAACTGATGCCAATACAGGCCCTCTACGCTGAGAATAACATTCTGACTTTTACACTTACACTTACTTTTGATATTATCCAGTATCATAATCCTTCTTAGCAAGCAGGGCCCTGCTGGAAACCAGTTAAATATTTTAAACAGTCATGTTTTACCTGGCCATGCTTGAACAAACTTCTGATAAATGAACACAAATGAATAAACAAACACTCACTTGATACACTTCAAGGAAATCCAAGCTGAGAAATTCAAATCTAGAACCTTCTTGCTGTGAGGCAGCACTGCTAGCTAGTGCAGTTTGCCACTTAAAATGATAATTAGGAAAACTCCTTCAAATGTTAGGATATTCAACTTGACTCTCTCCTCCAGTGTGTCTTTTGTTCTGTCTTCCTCCCCTTTCCCCCAACCGGTCTTGGCAGATTGCTGCTCATCGTTGAGCCTGGTTCAGAGGTTATTTCCTGTTTAAAGGGAGTTTTTCCTTCCTACTGTCGCCAAATGTTTCCCCATAGAGGATCATCTGATTTTGGGGGTTTTCTCTGTATTGTTGTAACATCTTTATCTTACAATATAAAGCACCTTTAGGTGAAATGAGTTCAGCCAATTATGGATAGAGTTGAATGTTAATCAGTCATGACTTTTCAAACATTTACACACAGATATAGTTAGTCTTACACTATTTTAAGGATCTGGTGAGCGAGAAATGCTGGTAGCCTACTGAAAACATTAACTGACCAACACTATTAAGATTAAGATTAAGATCATACTGCTGTGTTTTGATTTGGCCAATGTATTCTCATCCCAGGGTTTTACTGTAAATATTATCAATGTGTCACTGACACAAAGACCCTCTGGTGTCAGTGCCTTATCTAACAGATCACAGCAATATTACTTATAGAAATATACTGACCCTCTTTTCAACTAAGATATAGTCCAGTCCAAAATGGATGGGTGGCAGTGAATACATAACACGCTTGTCAGTCAGTTAGTTTGTGAGCTTAGTTTTGCATTTTATAATACACTGATAAATTTAATTTGCACTCACTTCTTCCTTTCACTTACTGGTTAGCGTTAGATATGAAACCTACCTGGTAAGGTTTGAGGAGAGATTTCTGTTTGGTGTAGAAAATAAACCATGCCCCTTCCGAAGCATCAATATGTGACGAGCAGTTGGGAGTAAGAGACTCACTATTGCTATAACAAGCTGTGTTGTGGAACTGGACACCTTGTGTGTATCTGTGAGATGCCAGGGGCTTTCACAAAACTGCAGTACTTGATGTCCTGGGAATGAGAACAGGCTGGTTTGGCATGCTCTTAACAGTACATTAATTATATTTGTGCTCTTCCATGTGGACAGATTTTTTTAAACTATGCTTGTTTAGACATCATGTTTGGGGGGTTTTTTCTTCAGAAGAACAAAGGAGGAAAAAACACCCATGTGGACTAGACCTTAAAGCCTTTCTTGCACACAAAGAGTTATGAATGCTGGTGGAGATCCCCCGCTGATGTATGATGACCACTTTTGGGAACCACCACTTTGGGAACCACCACTTTTATTTTGGGAGTTTTGTGCATGTGTATGAGTATGTTAAGCCCTGGAGTTAAAACGATGGCAGGAAACTGCAGATAAATGTCCCTCTCTCAGTGGAAGGGTGTAAGTAAAGTTCCTCTACCTGCACTCAGAAATCTCACTTAAGTGTTCATTGTGCGCTGTGCTGTGCAACAAACTCTCCTAGTCTGACCTTGTCTCCCCAACAACAGTTAATGGCTTTAAAAGCAAAGAGCACTGCGCTTTCTGCTGCGAAGGGCCACTCACTGTCAGTGTGAACAAAAGAAGTGTGTCTGTAGCTTCATATACTGAAACCCGAACACTTTTGTATACATCTGTAAACCCTTCTTCCAGTCTTTACGTTTTGACTTTCTTTTCAGAATACCACATTAACTTCTGTTTAATCATTCAGTATCACCTAAAAACTGCATTGAAGTCATCCAAATAAGGACCTGTGCGCACGAGGTGTTAATGAGAATGTGCTCAAGTTAGCCCACAAGTCCGACCATTAGGATTCAGACAGAAGAACGCATCGGGATTAGCAACAGATAACCATTGCAGGTATTTTCTGTTGCAGCAAAATAAACCGTGTCTGTTATGCAATAATGACGATTTGCATCTCATTAGATGATTTGTCTGGTATACTGTCAGCTTCACTGCAATTTTACAATTTTCATTTGGTTTTGTTTGGTTTTTAAACCGTCAAGCAGATTCCAAATGACTTTTGTTCAGCTAAATGCATGATAGGTAAGATCAAATAAAACGTTCTACTTGGATGAATATTTGTTTGGTTTTGTCAAATCCTTTCTGAAAATACATGGATAAACAAAGCTTACATTGGGTTTGTCACCAATATCGGGCTGGTGTGACCAAATTGTGAACAAAGGATTAAATATTCATACCAGGTGTCAGTACCCAGCTCCATGACAGTTTGGGTTTGTGTGTCTGCTCAAATCCAGGAACATGCTCATTGTTCAGACGTTGCATGTCAGAGTGCATGAGATGCCTTGTCAGCAAAAACAATTTAAGCATTTACACAACTCATTAAAAGCATGTGACGGTAAGCTGCCACAGGTAGCTGACTGGTGTTGTGATGAAACACATCGAGGCTTCTTCGCGAACTCATGTATTTGCTTTCTCACAAAACAGGACCAGCTCCATCATCCACCTCGTCCTTTGGATATTGGTCATCCAGGATAATCCATATAATTTTTGGGGGGGTTTCTTGTTTGGTTGTTTTTTCTTTGTGTCTTATAATTTATCATTTATTCTCAATAATTGGATGTACATATTGCGCGATCTATTGTTTGCCTTAGTTCTGCCTGTTTTGCTCCACTAAACTATTTCTGTTCTTGTGCGCTTCTGTTAGTCTGCACTATACAAAGCACACAATTCAAGGAAAGTAGCGTGACTGTGATTGTGAATGTCACAGTAAGCATCCATATGAATGGTCATCCAGTAGGGAATATGAACAATAGCTGAACAGCTAGAATCAGATCAAATCTACATAAGGTGGCTGTTATCTTTCTCATTTTGCTACAAACTAGATGATTGACTGGTCTTAACTTTAAGAAGAAATGATGGCTAATATTATAATATAATGTGCTTTCAATGTCATTTGAAGTCAGAGTCAGTGCGTTATAGTGAGGATGTAACAGCAGCAGCAGATCCTTCCCCTACAGCTCTGATCTATATGTGATTTTTTGTTTTAAATCCATCTGTAGGAACGTTCTCAGTTTTGCCTGCGTTTGCAGATGTGTTAAAATAATAATCAACACAGATACATAGAGGTTCACAAATATCTTCACATAAAAAATTCAGCAGCCAAGTTCAACCAATCAGCTTAGCATTCTTCATCACAGGTAAAAATAAATGCAAAACACACTAAGGTTTACATGACTCATGAGACACATCGCATTTCCTTGTGTTGTGAATTCTGGGAGGAACTGCAAAGTAGAGGAGTTAAAAAATGTGCAAAAATAGGAGATTAACAAAATATACATCCATGAAAAAATGTTACGTTTATGTAAAGACTAGAGATAATCCAGATCAAAAAAGTATAAATGACCGAATCGAGATCAGTGCATGTGTTTGTGGATTGTGTCCTAATAGATACAAATTAAAGGCACAGATATGGATAAAGATTTACAGAAACAAATCACCCTGAGCTGTGATTCTCTATTTTATGAGTTGTGAATACTTGTGAGACTTTTATTTAAATACTATCCCAATGAAAACTGACAGCAGCAGAGAAAATAATTGTCTTTAAAGCTTGGCCCACAGAGGCCATGGCAACTTCTGCGTGGTTGAAGAGAACGAATGAATACCCTCAGGCAGCTTACATAATTGGAAGCAGCAAAGAACAACAATAAAAAAAAGCATGATGTTAATCATAACTAAGCTTCACTTCAGCCAGGGCATATTTACATTTAGGCTCTTTTTGGTTTTTAGCCCTGGAGTGTGGGTGGCGGGTCGTGCTGTGCGATACTGTACATTTTGTCATCGATCCGATACCAAGTAAACACTGTGCCAGTACTGCAGATATCCATACCGATACCTTTAACCTACAATGGCAGCTTATGTAGGAGAGAGCTGTGTGTCGTGATGTATGAGATAAATCATCAGCAATTTGCAAATTCTGAACAGATTTCAATGACCACTAAATCACTGTGGTTTTTATTTTCCATAATACTTAAATAACACAACAAAACACACCTTTCAGCTTTTCATGTGTTTTGAAATTGGATTTCTGGATACCTGAAATGTAAATGTGCTTTTCTCTAAAGGACTTTCAGTCAGTTTCGGTTGTTTTTTTGTTATAAGCTATAAATAGAATAAATGTGGCAGTCAACACAAAAAGGTTGAGACACAGTTTATAGTCCATATTTGTTCAATTTCCAGCAAAACAATTAATTTAACACTATTCAGTGAGTTACATACTGAAGTTAGAGGGAACCAAGTATCGATCCAGACATGCTGCTATTGATCTGATGCCAATTCCAGTCCAAGGTTCATCAGAGTGTGAACGTTTGATAAAATCACTTAGGTCGAGAAAAACATGCTTGTGTGAACGAGGCTTGTAGTATAGAGCACTTTGAGTTCTCAAGCCGAGTAGAAAGGTGCTATATAAGAACCAGTGCATTTACCATTTAGACTCAGCCTGCATGTACTTGTCACATACTTTACATAGAGGAAGTTGTACTGCTGGCCAATTTCAAGCCCTGCCTCAAACTACCTTTAAAAAAAGTGGAATCTGTAAAAAGTGACAAAAACATTAGCGTCCATCGTGCGTGGGAAGAAAACTTCTTTTTAAAGCAAAAAAACCCCTAAACCTCCAAGCGAGCACCAAGTGCGCTACCACGTAATGGGAAATTCACAGAGAAACTCGCGGATTCTTCAACTGACCGCGGCACACCTGCACCAGGGTAAACCTCCGCCTGCTCCAGTCCTGCTTTACAGGTGAAAATAGAGCAACAGGACCGCTAGTCTTTGACTTTATTTATTTCCTGCTGTGTTTTCCTTGCATCTATTTGAAAGACTGAGTCTAAACACAAAAAATATTTTATTTTATGTGCTGGAATGTGCAGAAAATAGGTTTAAATGTTAAACTAATTTATTCAAGTCAGAGAATGTTGCAGATAATTTTATTTTTGCTTGATGCATAAAGTTAAAAGATTCAAACTGATAAAACATGTTAAAAAAAAACGATACTTTTCCATTTGATTACATTTTGTATGATGGTTTATGCAGGAAAAAGTAGAATTGGGCTGAAAGATCTATCACTTTATCACCTCTTCAGGTTGTATATCCTGTTTTTAAAAAGTAACTAAGTAACTAAGTAATTAATTACTTTTGAAAATAAGTAATCAGTAAAGTAACAGGATTACTTTTTTGGGGAAGTAATCAGTAATTAGTTACTGATTACTTTTTTCAAGTAACTTGACCAACACTGCCCATTACCAGTTTACAAAAGTTACAAAAGCATCATAGAGCAGGTTTTTTTTAACACTTGTTTATCTTCAGTTGTTCGGTTCATATCCATCCACACTGCTCACTCTCATTGCACTAGCAACATTGTATCTAAAGCCTGCAGCTCTTCCACACACCTCTCCCGACTTTGTGGTATTGAGAGTGGATAGTGGATGGCTACATTATCTGCTGGATCAAACGACTTCTCCAACTGAAATTCAGCTTAGCATTCTTTGCAGCTCGGGGAGACAAGCAGCTGCATTTCTTTCCACAGTCAGAAATTTTAACAATGTGAATTTTTTAAAATATTTAATGACTGCATTTATTTCAAGGTTTTCTTTGACAGCCCTATTCTTCTTGTTCCAATGACCTCCATATCAGCTACCTGTGGAAAACTACCCACAGTGGAAAAAAAGCACAATCTTCTTTCTGTTTTGGTTGTACATTGGCTGATGTAATTCCTTTGTTTTGAAAATCAAGCCTGATGATATCCTTCCTTTAAATTAAGACTTAATTGCAGAATGAAAGCTAAATGTCTGTTTTGATTATTGTACAGTCATTACATTGTGCAATACTATCTGCTTCATTATGATGTAAGGAGAAAAGGTGAACTGCGAAAAATCAAAGCAGCGGAGGTGAGAATATTCTCACCTTCATTTCACATTTTTAAATGAAACCTTTACCATACCCCTGTGTGATGACCCTGTCTGGACAGGTGTCTCCAGGTGGGAGCCTGATAGGCAGAGGAATCGCATATATTTAGCTCACCTGATTTGGCTGCAAGACTTATTAAACTTCACTCATTAAGTTTTTTTTGTATTCCTGTGCAAGATGTAAAATGCCTGCAAACCGCAGTGAAATCAGAAAGCAATTAGCTATGGCCACATTTAGAGGCGATCAGGTTGCATTGGGATTGAATCTCAATGAGGTTTAAATGCAATCCAAGACATTTCTCCACTACCAAGAGCAGAACTGATAACACTGGAACTCCAGTCTTGAATAATTTAGCCCAAGGATGCATTTTATGTACTGGGTTTCAGTGCTCATCCTCCTGCTAAGTTCTAGGCAACTTTTCTGGCACTGAATCTGTAGAAATACATACTGATGCTCTTTAACTAGAAAGCACATTTTTACATTTTCTTGATTGTTTGTTCTTGTCTCACAGTTGTTCTTATTCCGGTTATATTCTCTCTCTCTTCTCTCCTTCCATTCACATGGCTGCCCCCCTTCATAGCCCCTCTTCTGCCATCAGTCTGTCCCTCCTCCCTCTATTTTTGTCTTTCCTCTTCCGCCAGGCTGAGTAGTGTCTTTTCCTGTCTTCTATTTCTGTCCTGCTCTATGTCTCCCCATTTTCTCCTTCAGCCCCCCCGCCCCACTCCACACGCACACACATACCACCAGCTCCTTCCCTCACGTCTCTCTCCTCTTTCTCAGGGGTCCTGTTCTAATTCAGTACTCATCCTCCAACCTACTTTACTGCCTTCTCTAATCCACCATTCACACGTTAAATGCCTGCATGGATGTATAGCAGCGATACAGCGGCGTACGCCTTCACTATCTATCTCCCCACCCCAACTTTCATCTCATTCTTAACTTTCTCGTCTCTTCTTCCCATTTTCATCTTCCTCGCCTCTTACCCACGCTCATTTTCCTCTAATTTTCCTTTTCCTCTCCTGCTCTCGACATCACAGAGTCATGACTGGCCAAAGGGGGCGGTTAGGAGAGGCTTTTGACAAGAAGTTTCAGAGAAGCAAACACAATTTCCGAGCAAGGAATTAAGAAGACAACTGCTTATCCGCCCCCAACACTTCTCAGGCCCAGTAAACAACTGGAAGTCTCTTCTACTCTGCTGCCGCTGTGCCTGCCCACTGTGACAAGCCACTTAACACAAACACATATAATACACCTGCCCACAAACTCCAGAACTTGTTCTCGCCCGTCATGCTAGATACCTGTTTGTTTACATCACAACCATTTTCTACATGAATGCCCATATGAATGACGGGCATATATGAGTCTCAGGCCAGTAAAACAAATGTACCAACCCCTTATGTGTTTGCTTGGGGTTTTTTTATGTAATCCCATGGAGATGTGTGCACACACCATTATATGACGGCTACAAAAGCAAAGACTTTTTACTAGAGCCACGTTCATTTTTTAATAACAGTTTGTAGGCCGTGACCACTGCCAGGCTGACATTAATCTAAAAGCGAGGAATTGGTGTGAATTCGTAGCAGCCTGCACAGCTAACGTACAAATACTGAGTAAAATAACAATGACAGGTAAAGATTAGCATAACATTTAGTGAGAGCAGTCAGTCATTTTGTTGTTGTTTAATGAGCAATCTAATTATAATTCAGATGGCGAGTCAGAATTAGTCGTTTAGATTATCAAATCGAGACAGCATCCGTCTGCCAGCGGATAACATCTGGTAATACCTGATTATCACTTAGGCTTTCTTTTGTTTTTCATATTGTTTCTGAGAATGTCGTAATAAACGGGATATGTTAAGAGACCAAGCATAAATTAGCCCCCTTCTGCAGTACTTGTGTAACTGTGTTGAGATGCATCCTTTTTCCTGCTGAGTTATAAACTTTCAGCTTTTTGTAAACACAAAAAGTGGCACGGACATTTTCAGAGTGTTGAAGTCTGCAGCAGATCAATGAACATTTATATAAATACACACAGCAGAATTTATAGAAGGCTGATACTTTAGCATAAAGACGGCAGCTAGCTTACTTCTCCCCAAAGTCTCTCGACCTGCTCTGCCCAGCCTCTTCTGTTGCTCACCATAAAGCATAACTATTCATTATTCTCACATTTATTTACGAATACAAAAAACATGCTCATGAATCAATATGTTACAAATTATAAGAGTACATATTTTTGAATTGTGATGGAAGCAGTGTCAGTTTTTGTTAGTTCTTGTTCGGTGGCATAGCAGCTACTAGACGCAGAGTGAATTACAGTATATAGACAAATGTACTGGAGTACCTGTGCATTACAGCTGCAGGAGCCATGGAAAACCATTAAAGCTCTTTGCACACAGTTTTGATGCTGATGTGTCAATGCTGAGGTTTGTAACTCAGGACTGAGAGAGCAGAGTGTTGGTGACTTTTATGCACTGTGGGGTTGAGTTGCTTTGGTTTCTGATAAATGTTTCCATTTTGTAATAGAACCACTTACAGTTGATCATCAAGTATCTTTTTATTTAGCGAACTCTGACCGACTGTTTCACAACAGTTCTTAAAGACAGCCTTCATGGCTAGCTTACTTGATTTTGTACATCTGTGGTCATTGGACTGAAAACACTGCAAATCAAAGATCAAGAGCTGTTATTATTATTATTATTATTATTATTATTATTATTATTATTATTATTATTATGGGGTGTTTACCTTACAATATAAATATAAAGCACCGTGAGGTGACTGTTGTGATTTAGAGCTATATAAATAGCACTGAATTAAAGAAGTGGGGCCCAATACTTTTAAAGATTCATGGAAAACACAAGGAGTATCCTTGGCTGATAAAATAAAATTCCACTCTCGCATCTAGATATAAGTATCCAGCTAACTTTTAAACTAGCTCTGTATATGGTGAACAATAAAAGTACTTTTTCTACACTGTAATCTACAGTAGTTTTAACCATGTCCTTAGCATTTACCAATGAAAATGCAACTTTTAAAGTCAGTTTTTCTCGATTCTAGTTCCTGCAACCTCTTGTACACTGGCCCTTTTCTGTTGAGATGTGACGTATTTCCAATAAAGATCACGTTCGCACGGAAAATCACATTTACTAAAAGCTGCTGAAAAACACAAAGAGCTTTTTCTCTGAGCACATAAAGCGAGACCCATGACACTTTCTACTAAATGAGGAACAGAAGTACCCTGAGGTATCAGCACTAGCAGATTATAAAGAAAAGGGTCTTTATTATCTGGGCTTTATCGATATCCCAATGTCTCCTAACACACGTCTTCCAAATCAGAGCCAATAAAGTCTGGCGCACTGTTTTGACACGAGGGCTCTACTTGAAATACTGCTTTTACGTGTCTTTTTAATTACTGGCTATGGAACCATTCGATTTATATCTAAAATTGTGTGATTTGAGTGCCTTTTAGCATTGAAGGTATGTCCTTTGTAGCATTTTTCTTTTTTGCTTCATCATTACCAGTGTTGGGACTAACGCGTTATTAAGTAACGCGTTACAGTAACTACGTTATTATTGTGGTAACAAGCACGGTAACTAGTTATTATGCCAAAATCAGGAACGCGTTACTCGTTACTGGGATTTAGATAGGGTCGTTACTCGTTACTTCGTGTGGTGGCTATCGCGGAGCTTCCACAGATTCAGTAACATTAGCAAGTGGTGGAGGCCAGTAGGTGGATGAGGGAAAGGGGACGCAGAAGGAAAAGAGACCCGAGGCGGCTGCCGGTCCAAGTGTGAACTGAACTTCAGGTAAGAAGTTCTGACCTGCAGTCTCTCTGGGTCAGATATAAACCAAGTTTAGGTGGAGTTTATTTTCGTTATTCTGACTTTTTCCGTACTGCGTGCTAGCTAGCATGACGGAGTTTCTATACAGCTGGGTGGTGCTATGAAGTTAATGATGTTGAACTTTATTTTGTTCATAAGTTATTAGAGTTGCCAACCGTCCCGTCTGGTATTCAGAGAAAATATTACGCGTTTCTTATTGAGGTGAAAAGGAACAGTTTGTCCCGTAATTCAGCTACAATGAAAAAGGCACAAAGCTGGAGTTATTCTGTGTTTACGCTGCACAGCTGCCTCTTCTTCTTTCATTCTCCCCCCTCCCTCTCCCATTTCTACTTCAATCATGAAACTGATCAATGATCAGCTGATCGGCTCTCTTGTTTGTTTATCGCCCACTTTACGCCGAAAGAGGAAACCAGGGGATGTCGCGCTAAACAACAGCAGCATGTTTAAGCTTGATCAGCTGTTGTTAGAATTTATTTAATATTAATTTCTAGTATCAGCTGATGTTTGCTGGAGCCACAGCTGTAAAAAACCTGCTGGTCATGATATGGTTTGGTTATCTGGTGAGAGGGAAACATGAAGATGAAACCAGGAGATGTCCTTACTGGATCATCAGAGCTGTGATGGAGAAACAGGTTTACCTTTTAGGTGACATGAATGAGTTGAAGGGAAGTTATGAACTGTTTCTGAGAGACAAATAACCCCAGGATCCTTTTTTAGGTAGCTGACAGCTGGTAACTGTGCAGGTGCGGATCTAGCAAAGTGCTGCCAGGGGGGCATGTAGGGCATTAACAGGGAAAGGGGGGCACAAAGAAATACTTTTCTTTCTTATTCTCATTTAAAATGTCTAGCTTTTAAAAAATAATTATCTGAATCTTACAACAAACGATTGATAGATTGATGCATATATACCATCAGAACAGTGTACATCACTGTCACAACAGTGTTTATTTTCATTCAAAGGCTTTATGATTTTTCCTATAATGGCGGGCCGGTCTCTAGTCAAAATGCCCGGTCCAATTTTCTGTCCCAGTCCAGCCCTGTATGCAGCTCATCTGCAGTCTGGTGTTACCTACATCTTCCTATTCAGAAGGCAGAATTTCCGAGTTCTGAGTACAATCGAAAGAACCACGACTGCAGTTTTTGTGTTGGATGTAAAAGGCGCACATGACGCTGTGATGTAGGCTAGAATCATGGCAGCAGTCAATGACGGTCCAGGCGTGGGATTTCTCGTGGAAATATGCACATTATCTTTTCCTTTCTATTGGTAGGTGGCACAGTGCACTTGTGGCAAGTAAGCAAGCTAGAAGACTGGCAAAGTTATGGAAGAAACACATTAACAAGAGAATTCTGAGTAAAACCAAAGTTACTTTCCTTAGTAACTAGTTACTTTGAAAATAAACTAGTAACTTGAAGTAACTGAGTTACTTTTGAGAGAAGTAACTAGTAATGTAACTAAGTTACTATTTTAAAGTAACTTACCCAACACTGATCATTACTGGGTGTATTTGCAAACATTTGTGAAGAACCGTAATTTTCAGAGTACAATCTTTCCTTTTAAAGTGGATTATTTTATAGCATCTCTGCTTTAATTATCATATTTGTTTTCTCTTTACTGTAAAAACGTGTCCATTATTCTCCTCCCGGATTAATTGAACTATCAACAGAAGAAGATAAGAGTCACATTATTCATTCCCTCTTTGCCAGCAGGTGCTATTGCTCATAAATGATCATGTGTGCACATACAAATGAATGTGTTGTATGGTTAGTCACACAAGAGGACACGTCAGACAATCTGGCTTTCCCTGTCAGTCATGTCTGGCAGCCCACAGTCCTCAGGCAACACCAAGAGAGCAAAGCCCTCTTTAACCTTCTGCAGGGGACACATAGCCAGGGAAACGCACACAAAGCGGTTGATCACCGAGCTGCATGCGAACATCTATACATACCTGGGGTGTGTCTGGATTCTGACCAGCAGGATTCACATCTGACATTAGCAGCAGCAGCAGTATTCATGACATGCTAATAGCAGCTTGATGCATTGGCAGAAATGACACAGTAACAGCATTTACAGGCAGCCCTCACAGCTGGCTAACCAGTATCCACAGCGCTATCATTTCCATGTTGTCACCAGTCATTCATTGCTTAAGCTCTGCTTAAGTAGTCACAACTGCTCGACATAAAGGGCCCGTGGCGATACGTCCCGCCAGCGCTGCCTGTTAACTCAAATGTAACACGTTGTCCTCCACTTCACCCCCACCAAGCTGGGACTTGGAGGCAGACACATAAGATGCAGCCGAATGGCTTCAAGAACTGGCAGGTCCTTCGCGGTTTTTCAGCCAGACAGTGAAATGGAGCCAGAGGACGAATGAAAATGAAGAAAGAATCAGAAAAAAGGCTCACTATAGCAGAGTTAGGGACTGTAAAATAAGAAGAGAAGAAGGGATTGATTAAGAAAGAGTCATGCTAATGAGCGGATCAACCTTCCTGGGTAGCCTTGGTGGATGGCTGCCATCTCCATGTGAATGGCCCGGCTGATCAGCCAGGCAGATAAATGCAGGGAGGGAGGGGGGATTAGGTGTCCCTACAACCAAAGACAACGCTCCGAATGGAGGACAGGGAACCAAGGGTATCACGCTTAGTCGAGCCAGAAGCCTGTGGTGCAATCATTTATCTCTTAATTAGGTGGCAGGTTTAACTAAAACGCCCCCTCTATGAATGAGTGAATGCCACGGGAGCTGATAGGGAAGGATGTGCAGACTGTACAATATGTGTGTTTGTTAGGCCTCATTCATAAAACATCTGGATTTCAACTCAGTTCATGTTTTTCTCTCTGCATATATGCAGTTTGAGAGAAATGGGAATATGTTTCAGGAAATATTTTTCAAACATTCTTTTTAACAACTAGCTTTAAGAGTAATATACTGTCTTTTTTTCTCATGTGTGTTAAAGCGCTGATGCGAACACCCCGCTTTCTCGTATTTATAGAGAAAGCGCTGCATTATTTTCTATACTCTACTCTTAGAGCCAGACAGTTAAGTCAGTTCACTTAAAACCTTCATCTTTCATCAGTGGCAGACTTGCCCATCGGGACCACCGAGGGCACCCAGCGGACCGAGGGTCATTCTGGGCCTTTAACTCGACCAGCGATATTGTAGCAATCAGGAATAAGTTGATGGATCTTTCAGAATCCGTGAATCAGGTGTGACTCTTTCACTCACAGACTGCATGCTGTCCCCACAGTCTACATAGCATGATAAAGACACACAAAGAAGCACACTTTCAGCCTCTCTCTCTCTATACCTGCTTCTCTACAGATAACATTTAGATAAGTCACACAGTGAAATGGTCGATCAAAAAAAAGAAAGAAAATGTGCCGAAGACAAGGAGGGAATATAAAGGAGTAAGACCCACAAGTGCCTCTAAGTGCTGGAAAAATTGGTGCCGGTCAGTCAAAAACAATAACTAAAAATTCTAATAATCTATTTTACATTGTCATGTCATGCTCATTTTTAGGATTAACTAGCATCTAAAAGATTGTCTAATCTGATTTGATTGTCTTGATAGATTGTTATAAAAGTATTGTTTTATAAAGTTTGAGCTTACTCTGTATCACATACTCATACTGTTTTAAAAAGCATAGGCTAATAGTTTTGCATTTTTGTCTTTGTGTATTTGTATGTGCTCTGATCGGAGTATTCCTAGAAATTTTCACTGCTGCAGTCACCTCCATGGTGTTCAGGCAGGCAGGCTTTCCTCGAGGATAACCACAGTGTAAAAATTTCTTCATTGTGATTGTTACTATAAACCAGCATTAATAACAGCCATCACATTTGATAATTAAATATTGATTTCATGTTTGTACAGCTTTGTATAGCTGTGGTTCAATAGTACTATAGTTGTCTTTTCTGTTGAATTTCCTTAGAAATGGCAAAATTTATTTGGTCATGATAATTGTGGGTTGACCATCTGATAACGACAGCTGCTAATACCACCTAGGCTTACCTTACAGTACTCGCAGTCTAGAGGTTTGTGTGAACAAAGTTGCCGTATTGATGTGAAATTCCGCGCCTGACTTGTTATTTGCTCCTGTGTCTCGCACACAATTTATGCTAAAACTGTAAAGTTAATTGAAATAAGTCAGTTCGCTCTTGGCCACAAATGGGGTGGATGTGGCACTGGAGGTAAAGTGGGTCGCCCTCTAATTGTAAGGCTGGTGTTTCAATTCCTGGCTCCTCCAGTCCCAAAGCTGAAGTGTCCTCGGGCAAGATACCGAACCCCAAATGACTCCCCATGCAACCATCAGAGTGTGAGTGTGCACGTGAGAGTGAAAAAATACTAAAAGCCATAGAATAAAGTGCTGTGTGAATGGGTGAATGTGGCTTGTAGTAAAAAGTGCTTTGAGTGTTCAGTTAGAGTACAAAACTGCTATATAAGTGCCGGGCCATTTACCAAATGTCAACCACAGTGTGGTGTTAAAGGAAAAGGCAGCATAAAACCAAGGTTAGTAGAATTCGTCTTGAATGTCTCGTCCAAATTCAGTCGAGTCCAGTAGTTTTAAAATGACTCACTGACCAACTGAAACAGGCATAGCTGGTAGGAAGTTGGGAACTGAAAGCCCAGCATTATATTTGTGATAGCAAATGCGCAGTATCATATTAAACTACAGTTGTGGATTAACTGAAATAACTGAGATCATAAAACACCCAACTTTGATATCTAAGTCCTTAGAGTTCATCCAACAGCGGTTAGGTCACTGTTCTGGGACGCAGCTGAATGTGGGTGCATTCAGCTTTCAGCTGTTTGCAGTGCACTAATTCTATGTCTGACATCCAACAGATGTTATTTGGTTTCTTTTTTAACTTTGACCAGTTGCTGACTCCCTTTTGTCAAACTGAAGCTTAAAATCTTTGAAACATCTACCCGCAAATGCTCCACATGGATCATTCAGACATTTGGTAGTACAATAGAGCGGCAAACATCCTGTGGCACACCCAGGAGATTTCTAAGATGATGGGGAAAAAGCCTGTTTAGTAGCAATGACTGACTATTGCTCATTTTTTTAATTGCTTGTACTAACCATCAGGCAGTAGCTGATGCTCGTCTGGTAAATGTCTAGGTTTGACTTTATGTTTAGAGGGATGGTTCACTATTTGTAGCAGTAAAGAATCTATAAAAGGGAAAGTGCACCCAATGCCATTCATGCACACCCTCATACTCTGTGTATATGAACCTGACGTGTACTTTTATGCTCTTGGTTATTTAGATCTCTGTGTCTGAACACATAACGTTCCCAGGCTCATTCACCGTGGTTGAGTTGGTGGGAATCTGACTCACAACAGCTAGTTGGTAACAGTGGCCCATTCAGCGATGAAACATCTTTCCCAGAAGCCCCTCAGGGGAGCTCCATCAATAGAGGGAAGAAGAGGGTGGAGGAAGGACACAGGAAGTCACTAAAATCTGCATAGAGATTGGTTTGACCTCATCACACCCCACCCCCTCATCACGCTGCTGAAACCTAGACTGGACACAACAGATGTTTGTGGAGGTGGAGTCAAGGGATAAAGAGGGGGGTGAGATGACAGCTGTACATTATCTGTCCACACCAGCTATTGTTTGGAATGAGAAGGAAGGAGGAACGAAAGAAAGAATCATTGATTGCTGGTGTTTGAAGCAGCATTTTGTGCAGCACTTTGAGAAACGCCAATAATATGATTGACCTAAAGACAGAGTGAGAGGAGAGCAGAGAAGAAAATAGGAGAAAGAGTAAAGGAATAAAATAAAGGAGCTGGTTATGCATTGGGTAGTGACCAGCTATTCTTTGGACCATAAGTTCATGATTATGGTTTCAAACTTGAATATTCTTTGAGAAAGTTAAGAAACCTGCACTAGTTAAGGATTATTTCATTTAAAGGTGTCTGACAAACAAGACAGCATATTATTACATATAGGTGTATATGCTCAGTGATTATGTTAATTAGAAAAACGCTGTTTCATAGCAAATATTATGGTTTTAAACATTACATAGCCTATATCTGCAGTAGTCCGCAGGCTACAAAATCATAGTCAAGTTCAAACAAATGTTTCCAGTTTAAACACTGTTAAGTTTGAAGGCTGCTATTCTCAAAACTAAAGCAAAAATTATAATTTCTATGCCTACTGGGGCTCAGATTCCTGTGACATAAATTTTGTCATCAGATGGGTAGTGCAAGGGTCGCTGTGGACGTGCCTGCCTGTTTTTTGTGCCCACACGTGCTCACCAACGAGCGCACCAACTATGCATGCGACCCAAGCATCGGACTTCAACTAGACATTAAAGAAGTCTCCAAATGTCTGTTTGTGTATCTGCAACAGTGTATAATCTAGGCTTTTAAAAGACTTAACCATACAGCCATTCTTACAGACTTTGTTACTTATATTGCAGCGAGAGCTTATCCAAACTGTTGAAAGGCAAGACGCAGCGCGTTGCTTAGACAATGAGCCAGTGAGTTTTGGGAGTAACGGAATACATGTACTGGTTATACATATTTAAAATACAAAATATGAGTAAATGTATTCTGTTACAGTTACCGTTTTAAAAGGTGATAATTAGAATACAGTTACTTTGTTGAAATAAATGGATTACACGGTCATCTGTTCCTGTTTCATATGTTAGGCTATCGCCTCTCTCTTTTTTTGGTAAATCCACGCATTGCCAGAAACCCAAACAAAACATACAATAAGAGGCTCAGTTACACAATGGACCCAAAGCCAGCACAACAGAGGCAGCAGTGCACGGGGAGGAATGCATTTCTTACTTGGAAATTTTGACACCACTTCATATTTACCTAGCAACTCTGGCGCAATCGTGGCTCAAGAGTTGGGAGTTCGCCTTGTAATCGGAAGGTTGCCGGTTCGAGCCCTGGCTTGGACAGTCTCGGTCGTTGTGTCCTTGGGCAAGACACTTCACCCGTTGCCTACTGGTGGTGGTCAGAGGGCCCGGTAGTGCCAGTGTTCGGCAGCTTCGCCTCTGTGCGCCACAGGGCGGCTGTGGCAACAATGTAATTTGCCATCACTAGTGTGTGGATGGGTGGATGACTGAACACCCATCCACACACCACAGCGCTTTAGAGTCATTAGGGACTATGTAAAGCGCTATACAAATACAGGCCATTTACCATTTTTTATTTAAAGAAGGAATGGGGAACATCAAGCTGCTCTCAGCGTCAAAAGACTCCAACCTAAACAAACATCTGGAAGTAAGTTCTTTTTCAAAAAGTAACGTTAGCCTGCTACAACTACCTTGTTTTAATTGTGGTAGCTACCTGGGTTGTGTGCCACTTCAGTATCTTCGATGTACTATTGCTGTGTGATTTATTAAGGCTACTCACCACCAAACTAACATTGTTAGCTGGCGTTAGCTGAGGTTAGTTCAGAGACTACAGATTGTTAGACTTGATGGACAGCATTAACAACCTGCTAGCTGCAAATAATCATTTGCACTTCTGAAAGCAGTCTATGAACTAACCTCAGCTAACGCCAGCTAACAATGTTAGCTCGGTAGAGTGTAACTTTCAGTAACAGTCATAAATCACACAGCACATACTGTACATTCATGTAGTTCTAAAAAGCATGTCAATATATCAAGTAATCCAAAGTATTCAGAATACGTTACTCAAATTGAGTAACTTAACGGAATATGTTACATTTTGGGGCATGTATTCTGTAGTTTAATAAACAATTTTAACACTCACTTCCACACGTAGGGCCAGTATAGGATCACCAAGTAACTTACCACCTATGACTACGAGAGTACCAGGAGAAAATCTGTGTAGGCATAGAGAGAACACACAGCCAGGCTTCACCCAACCAGCATGTTTACACCAAGGACACTTTATTAAAGCATTAACTCTCAGTTTGTTCCTTTAAGAACGTCCCATCTCGACCTTCCTGTGTGATCAACCACACAATGGTATTGTATTCACTCTACTTGATCCATTTTAAAGGCAGCTATGCTTTGGACACAGAAGTCCTCAGCAAAATGTAATCTGAGCTCTGGAATCTCATCTCTAAATGTTTTCATTCATTCAGTTTTAGACCCAAGTTCATCTGCTGAAAAATGTTATACGCTCAGGGTTTGGTTTTTTTATTTTTTTGAAAATTCAGAATGGAAAGAAAACACGGTTCATGACCTTTGAAGATGAAAGGTTTTCTATTGAAAGGACTGAGAGCGAAAAGGAATTAGTATTCATAAAATGAAGCACTATTCAAATAAACATTTTTAATGTTTTGATTATGTGATGTGTCATATTTTTCTGCTTTCATTCAACTATGAAGATGTTCAAAAACAAACCAGAAAATTTTTAATCCTAAAATCATCATTTCTTCTGTTGCTTGGATGCTGCAGAAGTAGATTAATGCGAGAATGTTAAAAACTAATGAGAAGAAAGAAAGAAAGAAGGATTAACAGAGCAGGAGAGACAGATACAGATGGGTGAGCACAGGCAAAAGTCCTGCATGGTGGACAGCCAAGGCTTACAACTTGATATAGGACACAGAGAGGGAGAAAAAAACTGCTAGGTCAGGCAAGAAATCCCAAAGGCAGAAGAGAAAATTCATGACATTCACCTCACATCAGCAATATCAATTTACCAAAAAAATAAAACACAAGGGAAATTTAAAGACAGGGCAAGAAAGTTGAGGGAGTGATAATGATGCTTTTGATACTGGTAGAAATCCAAGTATAGAAACATCTTTTCCAAATGCCTTCCTGGTGCAGCCGAGGGAGGGGGCAATAAGCCAGAAGGGCTGGTATCGATGCAGCAGAGGGGATTGGAATGACAAGGCCAGGCTGCTCCCGAGGGGAAAAAGTGACGAGAGTTGTTCCAAAGTCAGCTGTGCAGACACCGATCCTCGCCAGCACAGTCCAATGGAACACAATTAAAAAAGAAAAATGACAGCAGTTTTAAAAGACTAGAAGCTTAGTAATTAGATTTGTTTTGCAGAATTTGAAAAAGAAAGGCAAAGGCACACTTGGATCCACTCACACATACACAAACTCCAGTAGATGGACATCAACAGTTTTAACTGTGCATTCTAGTCTTTCTTAACGGTGTGCCAATTTTTTTTAAATTAGCAAGTGGTTGCATGGCTGCTTTGTTTCTTTATGAGGGACTCAGATGGCAGGATGCAGCTCGAAAATATTTTAATAAATAAGTTAAGTTGCAACGACAGGTAAGTATTTGCAGTTAGTTAATGAATTAAATTCAGATAATTCTACATTTTAAAAAAAGATTCAGTTCACTCAGTGTCATTTCAGGATTTCTTGCCTCTGGGTCTGAGCTCAGTTTTCACAGGTTGGGCAATGACAGGTTTTTTGGGGGGTTTTGCAAATAAAAGGCAAAAATGGGACAAGCAACAAATTTACAAATGCAAGAGCAGATGACATACTGGGATGGCAGACAGGGAAGGGAAGGTAACATTTGCAGACATGTAGCTAAACATCCAAGAGCTAAGAGGCCTGAACAATGCTATCATACTGAGTACTTCAATCTGGCAACGGGTCAAGGTGTGATCTACGGTTAAATACTGCTGGTTCAGTTCAGTTTTATTTATATTGCACCAAATCACAACAATGGTTGCCTTAATGTGCTTTATATTTTAAGGGTAAAGACCCCAGAATAATACAGAGAAAACCCCAACCATCAGACAACCCCTTATGAGCAAGTACTTGGTAAAAGTGGGAAGGAAAACTTCCCTTTTCAAAGGAAGAAATCTCCAGCAGAACCAGGCTCTGGGATGGGCAGTTATCTGTCATGATCAGCTGAGGAGGGATGGGAAATGTGCACCAGCAGGAACAAGCAGAGCCCTTAAATGGTAAGAATCTCATTACCCGGGGTTCAAAATGTGGAATCATCTTCAGAAAGCTCCTATAAGCAAGCCTTCTCTGTAAGATCAGAGCATGCTAATTTATTGTTTTATTTCTTTTAGTATTGCATGGTAATCAAGAGTAGTTAAAACTCACATATTTTGATTAAATAAAATAAATTAATGAATTATTTTCTACTTACCAGTGTTTCTGCAGTGTGTTTTCAGTAATCCCAGGATAACTCAGACTTAACAGCAAATTAATTTTAAGACTTTCAGTTGAATGAATGAGACTGTTAGTTGATTATCAGTTAGGTCAGCTGCAGTGTTGGGTAAGTTAATTTAAAAAAAGTAATTAATTACTAATTACTTAGTCAATATTGTGTTTAAAATACTTATCTAATTACTGTGTCAGAAAAGTAAGTTAATCACTAAATAAGTAATTTAACTAAATACTTCTTAAAATCCCTATAAACCTTGAGTGGGCAAACAATAGAAACTAAACTGTTTAAATAATAAATAATTTTTTTAAAAGACGGAAACTCTACAGTACGCAGCGGTAGCATCTCTTCCACAATGTAGCCTGCAATCATTTTGTTAAGCTCACCTTCAGACACTTTCTGTGCTGCTGAAGTAAAATCAGGTTTTGCCTGCTTAGCAGGAGTTGCCGCGGTGTTAGCCATGGATGATGAACAAGAATCACTCAGAAGTGTTCGTCCATGCTCTCGTGTCAGGCGCTTCAGTAGATTACTCGTGCTATTAACAGCAGCCGATAGTTTTTTCTCCCAGGACGGGAATATGTCCATTTCAAAAACAGCCACACGCTTCAGCCGAGTCCGACATCTTCTGCTTTAGAATACGATTGTGCAGCAAACTGGCGCGAAATGACGTACAGCTGCACTACAGCGATGTTAAAGTGGGAGAGTTTACTTCTACGTTTAGAAGATAAATTGTTGAAATTAAATAATGATATTCAGCGAGTTTAATTATTTTACAATGTAACGCAAGTACATTCTAAGTAACTGTAATTAAAATACCTAAAAATTAACACTAATTAGTTACTCTACTTTTTCAGTGGAAAAGTAATTTAATTACAGTAATGCGTTACTTAGCAACACATTACACCCAACACTGGTCAGCTGACAGCATGATGATTTGGTGAACTAGCATGAGGAGACGTGTGGAGATGCTAATGGGTAATTGCTTAGAAAATTAACTGTTCATTTAAACATTAAATGCTTAATTCAAAACAAATATATTGTCCACGTTTTGTGGGACAGAGGGAGGAATATCTCTCTCCTGCATGCAGAGAAATTTAGAGCTTTTAGAGTAACCTGATAATAATAATATTAATTCAGACATTATTTTCATAATAATGTCTGAATAAAAAGTAGGACATTTAGAGGTCATCCATCCTGTATTTTAAACAGCTAATTTGTTTCATCTAACATCATGGATAAATAAAGCTGAGCATCATCTGCATAGCAATGAAAATTTATGTATTGTATGTAAATTTACATATAAAATTATGTATGAAATAGTACTGTGCAAATATAATGTAAAACGTATTAGTCCCAGCACACAACCATGTGGAACTCATTGACAAATTTCCATTAACATATACAAATTAACATCTATCAGATAGATGTGATAACAACCACAGCAGATCAGTTCTTTTAATACTAATGATGTGTTCTAATCTCTGAAGTCAAATATTGTGGTTAGCAGTAGCAGGACAAGCAGAGAGATGAGCCCACTGTCAGAGGCCAACAGAAGATCATTCATAACCTTCAGTAGTGCTGTTTCTGTGATATGATGCACTCTATCCTCCAATAAACCTCCTCTGATGTTTGATAACTACTCTTTCAAGGATTTTAGAAATAAAAGGAAGCCTATAATTTGCTAAGACAGTTTTATCAAGTAAAGGCTTATTAAGTAATGGTTTAATTACTGCCTTCTTAAAAGCCTGTGGTGCACAGCCTGTTAATAAACATAGATTAATCATATTTAAAACTGAAGCATTAAAACACATATTACACTCTATCATGTGTCACAGGGCGTGCTTTTTACAGGCATTATGAGACATATGTTAATATAAGTAACTTAAATGGTGTTAATGCATTTCAACACATTTCTGTTTTTCCACATTGACCTTCAATTACTTGTTGCATTGAATTCATTATGTAAATCACTAGTAAACTGGGAAAATGAATAGCATGTGAAACAGTTGTTGTGTGTCCCTTCCCTGCTGTTGTCTTTGCGTACAGTCTCTGCTGTAGTGAGGTGCATGGGGATGCACTAGTCATTCACTTACAGCAAGAGGAGAAAAACTGCTTAATTTAGAAAGGACAACCTTAGATTTGGATTAAAAAACAAAAAAAAATACATAAATGAATCGTATTCAAGTACCACATTTGAAGTTTTCTCTTAAATATAGGGCATTGGGAACTGTGATGTTTGGTTTATTTAAAATGAGAAGGAGGTAAAGCTTGAAAATCTCAGGAAGATAATTCTCATGGTCAGGGTGCCTTAGAGTCTTCAGTCTGCAGACAGTTAAAAAGTGTTAATGTTAGATGCACCTGTGCAGGCTGGCACAGGTAAATGCATCAGGAGATGAGATGTGGATTTTATTACCCAAAACAAATCATGTAAATTAATTAGTTGTTGATGTTAAAAGTGTTTGAAATGTCATCAGTTACTATGAATTTATAAATATTAAATA
>NW_005187604.1:732019-776540 GCF_000239375.1 Pundamilia nyererei
TTTTTTTTTTTTTGAGCGGTTGTCATATTTTTCTTACCTTGTGTCTTAAAACTCTTAAAACTTGAGTCCTCCACCTTCCCTGTCTCGACCATCAGCTGGGCTCCAATAGAAATAAAGATTGTCAACAGTCCACAAGACTTCTCAAATAAGCTCTCTGACTTTTTTCATAACTATTATCACACCATGTTACCTCCCACATTGACTGTTGTAATTCTCTCTTGCATGGTCTTCCCCAAAATCCCTCCATAAGCTTCAATTGGTTGAAAACTCCAGTGCCCGCATTACTACCAGAACCCCCTCCTACCAGCACATCACCCCTATCCTTCAGGAACTTTGCTTCTTCTTTGTCTCACCTTCAAGGCCCTTCACAACCTTTCCTAACCTAATCTGGGATCTACTGATTTATCTAACAACTGAATTTAATATGTGTGTCCTGTTTAAAGATGACAGATCAATGCAAATATTGATACTATTGACACCAATATGGTATCGATACCGATATGTATCACTACTTTGTTTCCATCCATAAGATCAGTATGTAGCTCGAAATGGAAAAATATACCTCAAACATTCACTATGAAGACTGTCTGAACATTTTTGTCTTCTGTTAACCCTTTTAAGCCCACGGCAGCTCATTTGAGTAACTATTATTAAATCCTGGTAGAGTTGCAACCAACTGGCTCAATCTAAGGAGCTTGAAAAGAAAAGCGTCTGAACTTCTTTAAGGTGCTTGAAGACATTTCACCTCTCATCCAAGAAGCTTCTTCAGTTCTAGGGACTTTCCACCATTTGACCCTCCTCTTTGACTCCCAACACCCTCTGGAACACAAACTTGGTGTAATCAGGACCCTACAACACCGGGCAGAAAACGTTCCCTCTAAGCCTGAAGGAAAGAAGAGGGAACACACACGTAAAGGAAGCTCTTAAAACATGTGGGTTATCCTAATTGGGCTTTCGTCAAGTTAGCAGACATCAACTAGTAAGGATCAGAAAGAGAAACTCAACAACATTGTCATCCCCTATGTAGCCAGTATATCGGAATAACTCAGGAGAGTCTTCTCCAAGCACGACATCCCAGTGTACTTCAGGCCAACCAACACACAAAAACTGGTTCATCCCAAAGACAAAACTCCCAAACACAAACTTAACAATGTAGTGTATGCTGTGCAGTGCAGCGAGGAATGCTCAGACCTCTACATTGGAGAAATCAAACAGCCACTTCATAAACGCATGGCACAGCATAGAAGAGCCACCTCCACGGGCATCACTCTTTCGAGGATGCCGATGTTCACATTTTGGACAGAGAAGACAGATGGTTTGAACGAGGAGTGGAAGAAGCCGCCTATGTCCACTGTGAATGACCATCTTTGAACAGAGGGCGGGGCTTACGACACCAACTGTCTGCCATCTATAATCAAGTTTTGAGATCCCTACCCAGACGCCTTAATGCCCACTCACATCTTTGTTGCTTTTGACTGGCACAAAAAAAACTACTTCAAAAATGCATGAAAAACATGAAAAAAGAAAGGATACATTTTTGGAGTGGATTTAGTATTTGACTTTTATTTTTGACTTCATTTATTTTATGTTGTTTGGATAGGGTTAGGACCAGATCGTGGTTTGGTTCAAATGGACCCTGTAACAACACAAGCTGTAGAGCACAGTTTAATAGTGGCTATTACAGATGATGAGTGACTCTTATTAATCTAACAAAGTACCCTGCACCCTGAAAAAGAATAACCTGTCTCCTGCTGACTGTAAGTCAGTACTACCCACAGAGAATAAACCAAGTGCACCTAAAGGGCTAAAACGTTTAGTCTAATAATTTCTGTTTTATTCTAGCAAAACACTGTAATAGGTAATACTTCTATTAATCTAAATATAGCTTTGGTAAATGTCGGTTTCTGGCTGGCAAATTATTTTATGTCCAAAAATATTCCTCATTTTGTGTTCGTAAACAGTTAACCAATTCTTAACCAATGGCTAAATGAAAACAACAGCGCTGTGGGTATTCTCGAAACAGCTCTTCCAAGCTTCCATTTCATAAATGAGGCAGAAATGAGAAGAAACAGACGTTGTATACAAAAATAAACGCCACTCCAAAGAGCTGTCATATGGAACTTTTGAATGCTTTAAAAATGTTGTACTTTTGCAAACTTCACTGAAGAATTTACCAAACTGCTCTCTGCTGTGTATTGACTTTAGCAGTTTGCTGATAGTGTGTATACATATTGATAATTCAAACAACAGCAGTGCCAAAGAAAATGTTGCAAAAAGGACAGGATGTTTGTTAAAAGCAGATGAAGAAAAACATGTTTTCACATGTTTAGAACAGCAGTGAATTTACAGGTTTTAGTAAAAAAAAAAAAAAAACTCATTCAGAAAGCTTCAGAAAGAATTTTAACAAACACCAAAAAGGTCGAGCACATTTACTCCTCCATCGTAAAAGAATAAATTCAAAAAGTAAAACTACTTTTACTAGTTTACAAAGCACTAAACAGCCTTGGATGTAGTCACATTTCAAATTTCCTTGTGTCTTACAAAACATTCAAAACTCCCGGGTCAACAGGAACACGCTTTCCATTTAGTCCCATTCCAATTAGAACAAAACAATGTGAACTCTTAAGTTTTGCTTGTTCTCACCTATCTTCCTGAACACCAGTAAAAACTGTCCCTTTATTTAAATCAAGGACTCGAACTTTCTTGTTGGAAGCATGCTATCAAGAAACCATGATGTTTTTATGTTGCTTTTACCAATTTTGTAGCGGGAATAATAGTGAAGAATGCATCTACAATAGACATTAACTCATTAGATATACACAGGCATCAGTGACCATGTGATACAACTCTGGATACAACTTTGTGTTTCTCATTGTTAATTATTATTGTTATATTTCTGTCATGATTATTTCTGCCTGCTTTACGTTGTGTCATATATATGTTATAAATATGTTTGAAATGTCTATCTTTGTTGCTTTTGTCATTGACCATTTTTGCCATTTTGTCTGAACAGTGCCATAAAAATAAATTTGACTTGACTTAAGTTTGTTTTTTTCTCTCTTTTGCTGTCTTTCAGCTCGTTTTGGTTTTACAGCTAGCACCGTGACCATTTCACTGGCCCAAGCTAGCTAGCTAACTTTGATAACTTTGCACCAAACAACACATAACAGCCTGTTTAGCAAATAAAGAGATAGTAGGTAGAAACCAAAAGAACAAAAATGAGAAAAAAAGAACAGTGAATATCGGCATTGTTCTCAAGTGAGCAGAACCCAACGTGCTAATGCTAATGTTGCTAAATAAGCAGCAGTTTACTAACAAATTCACCTTATCTACTTTGTAAACGGAAAGCAAGTCTCACCCTCCCCATATGGAAAAGATATATATAAATCTTATAAAAATTGTATCTGCCTTGTGTGAAACTTGTATGAAAAGCATACAAGAGTGAAAACAGATATAAGATCCCTTGAAAAATTACTTAAATGAAACTTGTATGTTTTGGATGCTTACTGAGAAAGTGGCCACTTTCATGAGTAAATCATATAAGCCTTATATGATTCACTATATGAAGTAGGCCACGTCTTATGCAAGTCTTTTATATGTTTTTTCTATTTCTTTACCACATGGGTCAGAGACCAGAAGAAAAAAAATCAGTTGGAGGTTTAAAGAGATCTATTTTGTACTAAATATTTTCTAAAACTGGCCTCTTTGAATTCGGACTACATCATAATTAAACTTACATACCAACCTTTCATATGTCTGAATACTATCATATTTTTTTTTGCTCGCTAGTATCTAAAGAAGTCTCTCCAGTCAGTTATCAGGCACTTTGGAACAGGTTGAGTTTACTTACTGCCCACACTTCTTTCACTTTATTGCACACTTTATCGAACCAATACTTCTGCCTCACATACAAAATAAATCCAAAGAGAGAGGAAGACCAATTTTCCAGATTTATTCTCCCCTGTACCTTCCTGTCTCTCTGTCGGTTTGCCGGCTAAATGCTGTGCGACACTGCCTGGTCATAACAGTCAGGGTGTTCATATCTGCCTGGGTCTAATGCGGGGTAACAAAAGCGCATGGATGATATTAAATATTTAGAGCTACATCTTCCACCTCCCTGGTCATCTACCCTCCAGCAGTCTGGACAAACAGCCAACTGGAAAACACAAGGTTCGTGCAGGCACATGAAAAGAAAAGGTTAGTACACGTGTGAGCACATGCATACATATAAAGATATAAATAGGAAATCAGACAACTAAAGGCTTGCACTGTGTGATCTTTCTGAAACACAGCTGGTTCTGTGCCTTTTTAGCCTGTGTAGTTCTTTGGGCAGCATTTTATGGAAGACCAAAAGTGCCAAAATTAGTAAATTAAATAAATACTCCAGTAAATAAAAGTGAGAGCTAGCTTTATATCCATGCATCTACAGTCACTCCTCCTCCAACTCCAACTCATGGCTGAAAGTTTCATGTATTAATTTAAAAAAACAAAAGCTGTTTCCAGTCTATATTTTCAAGAGAACCAGCCTATTCATGCATGTCCTCTGTCATGCCCATTTGTTGTCCATTACAGTCTTGATGTACTAAATAGAGGACATCCCGGGCTTTCCATTGATATCTCATCTATTTGGGTGGGCTGTATTACCTCTAAAGCAGAAGGGAAATCCCCAAAAAAGTTCAGTGGGCAGATCTCAGGAGGTCATGCTAATTGTCCTCACTACCGTATTTTTCGGACCATAAGGTGCACCGGACTATAAGGCACATTAAGCGAAACAAAACAGTCAGATAGTCAAACTTTACTCCTTGCTTACTTGCTTCCTCCACTTCCGTACCATTGATTCATTAATATTGAATTCTCTCGCAGCTGCTCTATTCACATGTTGTTGCAGTATATTGATGACTAACTTGGTATTGTGGATGGATTATCTCAGTTGTTCTCCTGACTGAAGTTTGGTCCGTTTACAGCATCCGGCCATGCGAATGCATTTGTCCCTAACCATCGGGAACCCTCACGTTAACTTTTATCAAGTGGAAAAAAGTTAGCATTCATCCTCCAGCTTCACTGTGTTTATGTTATGCTAACATAGCTGTGTCACTAGAGATCACGTAACACATTATTATCTAGTCCAACTTCAGTAACCCTACAAACGTCACTGCTGTTTAGTTTTCTGTCTTCATTTATGTTGGAAGTGATAGCAGAGCTGTACGTTTTAATGTTTTTCAGTCATCTCTCAGTCAGAACATGGCATATCAGGTTTAGGTGGAAACTAGCGAGCTAACTTCCTGCTAACGTCTAACTCAATTAAATATAATAAATTCTGTTTTCACGGATGTCTGGATGTTAAACGTAATTGTTACACCTGGTAAATCAGCAACACTGATTATGTTATTAAAGATGAAAGAATTTGGACAGTTTTTAACTCTCAGTGATGCCGCAGTGTTCATTTGACTTTGGGACCTGAAGAAGATGGAGTTTTGGACCCAGATTACTCCAAGCCTGTGAAGCTCCTCACTACAGTAGTCGTAATGCTCCCACAATCCATCAAGCGCTGCGGCTTTGTAGCTTAGCAAAGTCGAACTAAAACATTTTTTGACAGATTTTTGAGCGCTGTGTACCACATAAAATCGGTTCACAACCAGAATTCATACATAAGGCGCACCGTATTTGTCACGGTCTGGCTGGCAGACCGTGGGGATGTGAGAAATGAGGACCCCAAATGCAGGACTTGACGCTGAAGGCAGTGCGTTTGGTGAAAATCCAAACAACAATAAATCCCCCGTGCGATCCCGACTCCCGTTCCGTGTCTTCTCCCTTATCCCGTGCTCTGTCTCCGTTCCCTGTGTACTGTACGTGTGCTGCCTCCTGGTCGCCACAATTCCTCCTGAGGAAACACGCATACAAAAGGCAGCCGTGAGTACAAAACCTAACGGCAGACTTGCACTAACCTTGCACAATAAACTAAGACTGACGGGAAGTCACTCAACGATCCAGCGTCGAGGAGCTCTCAGCCACACTGTTTTGAAGCTCCTCTGACGAGGCTTGATCGGCTCGGTGTGTGTGGATTCCTAGGTGGGACCAGTCAGCTGGCAGGGCCACACCCACCAGGCCTAAAAGTGCCTGCCACGACCGCACCCTCACACACATACACACACCCATAACACCTGACAGTACACCAACACGGAAAAACAGGACAGCAGACACAACCATAATAACAATAACCACAATAATGATAATAATAATAATAATAATAATAACTACAATAGTAGTCCACACTGCTCACAGACCCCGAATCCCTGGAACTGGGTCCGTGACAGTATTATAAGGCGCACTGTCGATTTTTGAGATTGTCACATATATTATATATTGTCACAAATGCTAAGCTACTGATTTGTAATGGGGCAATAAAGCTTGATTCCCAAGATATTGGGAATCAACAGAAAATACAGAGAAAACAATAATGTACCTTGATTATAGCACAGAACAGCCCATGTGTCGTTATTTATAAAAACATGCCGAGAGTCATAATCAGACACCGGCATGTTCTGAAAGAGACAAATGAAACAAGTAAAACATGTATATGCAGTCATTCGCATGAACATACAGTGGCTCACACACACACTCTGCAACCCACAGCTCCAGTACCGCCCATGTATCCACATCTCAGGGTGCCATTGTATGCGAGCACTCAAGCAGGTAATTCACTGACAATGAATAAAATGAGATGTAATTATTTTTGAGCAGTCACTTGTTGAGCAAATCTGAATAGGCTGGGAAACATGTGTTGCTCCCGGACTTCATTATTGCTGTGCGTTTTACAGTAGCCAGACAGAGGTTAACGCTTCGCAATCAAATTGTATGCCAGCTTGTGAGCGAGTGCGGTTTTGATTGGTTCGGGTGGCAGAGGAGCAGTTAGTTGGGAGGGCGGTGGAGTTGGGTGAAGGGGGGGTTGGATTTGAGAGAGGCAAAAAATAAGCCTCTGGCTATCATCACAGGAAATGGCCTGAGACATCCACTTCTCTGTCTCCCTGCCACCCACCCTCCTCTTGCTGTCTATCTCTCACACTGTTGCTATCGTTCTTGTTCATTTGACCTTTTTCTCTTTCTCTGCCTCTTGAGCTTCATTCCTCGTCTAGCGCTCTCCCTTTCCTGAGATACAGCACCTTTCTCATTTACTTGCCACCCCTCTATGCACTACTTATCTGTTTTTCTCCCTCTCTGGGTCTCCTGTTCCCTTTCGCCCCACTCCCCTTCACACGTGTCTGTTTTATTCTATTTCCTGCTCACTCTTTTTTAAATCCTCTGTTCTCACATCCTCTCAATATCTCCCATGCTCTTTCTATCTCCTCTGTTCCCTCCAGTGTGCCAGAGCAGGTGGAGGACAAGCCGACGATAAGTCTCAGCCTGACGTGTTCTCACTGGCAGCTGTCACTTGCTCTCTGAACCTGTGTTATTTGAACCACACCTTTCGTGCTATCATGCATATAGGTGGATAACACTGTGCTTTTTGTGTATGTGGTTGCATTACAGCCAGCGGGCACACATCAGTCGCCTTTGAACCGTTCGCACAGAGATGCTCGTGCCACACGAGCCCCTCCAAAGGAACAAATTCTGCTCGATTTCATCCAGTCCTAGTAATTTGCATCCTTTTTCCTCAGTACCGTTTTCTTCTCTCTCTTGGTTTAGTGTCTCTCATCTCAAGGCGGTGCTCATAATACCCACACATGCACAGCTCTTGTGGCAGAGATGTGCGAGCACACACATCTCATATCTCTTATTGCCTTGGCTGGATAAGGTTGAGCAGGACCGGAGTCAGATCATTTAACATATTACCAGCTCCCAGGGGTTCCTGTTTATGCCCGCTCACTTCCAGAGCAGAGTGGGATTCCACTAGCTGCTGTGCATTAAGTAGATCTCCACAGCTCCAGAAGGACCTTGAGGGCCTCCAGATGTGACAAATGTTCACGATGTGCAAAACATATTGAAGATATTCGCAAATTTAGGTCGTGGTAGAGATGCACACACACATACATGCAAGATGTGAGTGTTTAATGCGTGTGCAGAGATTGTTAACTATGAATATTTAAGCTAATGTGCAACGGTGACTTGGACACACGCAGCCATGATAACACCAAGTCCGACTAATAAAGGAATTCAATTCAAATCAAGAGGTGGGAGTTTGTTGATGTGATGATGGTATTGCTCCAGTAAAAAGCCGCGTCGGTGTCTACATCATACCCATTCACTACTCTGGGAAATTTCAACCTGTGCTCATCAGATTCAGCTTGTTCTCAGCTTTGACTCAACTTTCATCAGTCTACGTTGTCTACTTCATCGGTACTTCAGCAGATTCCTAAACTCCGATTGAATGCTCGCTGTGCTTCGCTTCATTCACTCATCCTGTTCTGTATTGATATAATTTATGTATTTATGGGCAGATTGATGTTGTATTGTCTAATCAGTCACTGCCAAATGTACAGTACCCATCCTGCCAACATAATTTCAGATTCTATGACAGTGGCTGCATGGAGATTACATTGGATTAGTCAATTTACATCATGTACAGCTACATCTATTCCTATTGCCCTTTTTCCTCTCTGTTTTTCCTTTTGTTTATTTTTCCTCCACAGCGTTTTGCTTGAGCAATTATGGCATCCCAATGCTTAGCCATACCCGAAACTTCTGATTGCAGAGTAATTTTCTGGAGGTAGTTTAACGTGTGCTAATATAAGAATTGGATGTTGGATTGTGTTCCTTTTCTATTTCCTAAGAAAATGCCAGGTACGTGTAGCGATTTATTGAAACATGCACACAAATCAGAGTTTGTCTAACTAGCCTCAGAGTCAGTACTTTTATTCTTCACCACAGTCTCATCTCTCCTAGGCAATCTTTCTTGTAATTTCTTTTACTAGTCTTTGGGAATAGGTCCCCAAAGCTCCTCTTTGGATGTTTCTGCCTTTTGTTCACTTCTCCGTCCAGATGATCCCACACTGCTTCGATAATGTTGAGGTTCAGGCTCTGGGGAGGCCAGTCTGTGTGTTTTTCTATCCAGGTATCCGTTTCCTGCATTGGCAGTGTGTTTTTGGATCATTGTCATGCTGAAAAATGTAGCCGCTGCCAATCATATGCTTCCCAGATGGTGCTGCATGTTGGATCGAAATCTGACAGTACTTTTCTGCGTTCCTAATTTCACCAACTTTGACAACATCCCCAACACCACTGCCTAAAATGCAGGCCCAAACCTCTACAGTGTATTACAGATGGCTGCAGACACTCACTGTACCTCTGTCTTAATCCCCTCTGTATACGCCGATGGTGCTTTGAACTAGAAATTTCAAATTCTGATTCATCGCTCTATGAGACTTGTTACCACAGATTTTCAGTCAGTTCTTGTGAAATGTGGCAAACCTCAGACTTTTCTCCCTGTATCCATTCTGTGCTAACCCAACCTGTTCTTGAAAGCCACCCTGATGGTCTGAGGGGCTTCGGCAAGCTGTGGATTGATCAACTGAAGGAACAGAACCTAACCCTATTTCTCACAGACATTTTTCATCTACTGGGGATAATTTTTTTTTAGGCCTCCTGCGTCTTCTTTTGTCCTCCACATGTCCAGTTTTGTTCATTTTTGGAGGTCAGACTGCACACTATGCTGATATAATAGGTCTTTGGGAATCACCTTGTTAGCACAAAAATGCTATTTTGTGCCTGTCAAACTGAGTTGTCTTTTGCATTTTATTTTTGTAGATTCAATAAAGAAATAGAAACAAATAATGCTAGATGGTTCATTGGTTCATTCCTTGACTTTTATGCTTGAATGATAGGCCAATATTTAGTGTCTTAACAAACATAAAATGTTCCTCTGACCTTCAGAAAGCCTGAAGAACTATTGCTCAAGACCACTTTAAAAATTGCAAGAAGGTCTGGCTCCCTGAAGCAAAATACAAAGAAATGAGGGATGACTCAAGACTTCTGATGGATGGATGGATTCAGCATTATGGGGAACTAGCAAAGTAGCTCCTAATGTTATCAGAAAAGTTTTACTGAGGTCACAGATCTAGGGAGCTGAGGGCCACCTTCCTAGAAGTAACCCCCTGCTGGCCTTTAAAAGAATCCAATTATCCACTGGCTTCCCTTTCAGTCTCAGAAGCTACATCTATGTTTTACGGGTGGCTGTGGCTCAGGAGGTAGAGCTGGTCGTCTACCAATAGTGAGGCCTGAGCTGGTCCGATATCTCCATGTGAGCTTGTGTGAGAATTTTCGTGCTTGTGTGACTGGCAGAATGAAGCTTATAGTAAAAAGGGCCTTGAGTGCATAGTTGAGTAGAAAAGCGCTAAACAAGTACCAGCCTGTTTATTGCCTATGCTTTTAAATTATTGACACAGATGGATAGGAGGACTTGAAAAACCCAGGAGGGCAGTCGTAGTAGAAGCTGGAAAATCAGAGGGGGTGAGTGAGCGAACCAGGCCTGATAGAAGTGGAATATCAGACCAGCTTTTAATTAGTGGAAAGAGCTTTACAAGGTGGACAAGATCAATATGTAGGTCTAGTTTTCTTGCTGTTGATACTTGGATGGGAATGACTGACTGCTAGTACTAATCTCCAAGTGTGTTATTGCTAACATCACCTTGAGATGTCTTGCTAGTGGGTAAACCTCTGTCAAAGCAGGCTTCTCAAACATACCGTTTGAGAAGCTTCATTTGTTTCGATTTGTACCTGTCAACACTCTATTAATATTAAGTATTGGTATTAAGGCCTTAGTTTGAAGTTTCGAATAAATCTTTTCCTGCCCACGTTGAGACACACATCACATGAATCTCAAACGCACGCACAGGTCGACCTTGTTACAGTAAGGAGTCACATTGCTCGCCACAATCAAGTCAGCAGTCCGTTCACATGCTGCTCAACAAGGCTTCTATGCTGCTGCAACTGTTGGGAGAAGGGGTTCAAAATATACCCGAAGGGCTCCGGCTGAGACAACAGAGCCCCGTGTTCTCCTTCTCCTGTTGCTCTGCTCCCAGCCTGGTGGAGGGGAGCACAGGGGGTGCTGATGGAGAAGAGTTTCAGATTTCAAAAGGTTTTTTCTTTTCCCCTCCCTCTTCTACCCAACTGGATCAGGCCAAATGCAAACACAACACACGGGTGTGTGCGTGCATGTGTGCAGTGTGTGTTTATTGTCGCAGTCAAAACAGAATTTGAACAGTGCAACACATTGCCCAGTGTGTGTGTGGTACATGTGTGTGTATCTATGTGTGAGGTATCTGAGGTACATGTGTGTATTCATATCCAGGTCACCAGTGGAGAGTCCCATGTCCTGTTCTCATCACCACCTGATCCCACCAGTCGGTCTGACACCACAACAGTGTGTGTGATCGACCGTGTGTGTGTGTGTGTGTGTGTGTGTGTGTGTGTGTGTTTGAACATGTGTGCTTGTGTGTAAACAGTAGAAAATGTGTATAAGGGAGTGAAAAAAGTCACATGAAGCCGTTATGTCACACAGTGACCCAATTCATCCCATATGTGTTGGTTATTAAATTCTCCACTCTCCACAGTCACAGTAGCAGCCTGCTTTTTGAAGCACCAGCACAATGCGTGCCCGTCACGTGGTAAAAACCGAGCCCAGTTAGCGGATACCACCCTAGGGAGTGACGGAGGGGGGATTTAAGTTCAGAACCAGGAAGTGTTTTGATGAGAGCGCCTCCCCTCCCCCTCTACTTTGCTTTCTTTTCCAGCTTAAACACATCTGTCCTGCCTGACCACCCACTCCACCCCCACAGGCCTACAGCTGGAGCCTCTAGTCAGTGCCATTCTCAAGTACTAAAACATAAATACAGGCATTTGATTTAAACACTGGAACAATTCAAAATATTGTAAACGTTATAGCAGCTGAACATTCAGACTAACGTATTGCCATAAAAGAGCGCTAAATGTAATTAGAAAACATAAAGCAGATTCAAAATGGGATTATAAAGTGTAGCGCAAAGTATCAAAATTTACCTTCAGGTAAAATGCATCACCATATAAAGATGTTTATCGTTAGCAATTCTTCCACATTTCAACAGCATGTTGTGAACACATTTTGCTAACAGAACTTGTCTCTGTTCATTTTGTTTCAATGTTTAAGGAGCAGGAACTTCAAACTCCATGTAAGACTATGATGCATAGGTGTGGCTGTGGTCACTGATTACCAGCCACTCCAGAAACTACAACAAGCCCACTGTGCCTACATCAATTAATTACCATATGTTTGACATACAAAATCCTGTGCGATTTCCTTTATTTTGCTGCTGCCTCTCTTACACCGTCGTTCATGTATCCACTAGCAGCTGCCTGCCAACCCTGTTTCTGTTCTTGCTTGATGAAATGTGATAGATTTCCCACTTCTCTCAGGTTTTAAGTTAACTCTTCTGTACTTGGGCAGATACAAGGAAGTGTTGGGCCCTGCTTACCCATCCTAGGATAACTAGATTCAAGATTCTTTACTTGTCACAGGCATGGTTATACAGATATAACACGCAGTGAAATGAGACCTGATACGCTATTTGACTGTGCAAAAAAGAGAGACAGAACTTTAAAAAGGACATTATATGCAGTAAGTGCTCTTTTGAAGTAGCACAGGCTACATTCAGAAGCTACATTTGGTTTGGTGACAGTTTTTCTCCTTTGCATCGTGGAGTATTTACCACATAGCAGCAAACGTAAATAACTTACCTGTAAGTTGACCTCAACAAGCAAAAGCCTCCAGTGCTTCATGTGCTATCCTGCTGAGCTAACGAAGGCAACATTAAACCCTGGTGGTGCGTTGTCACCCACTAACCAACTGTTACTTCCAAAATTATGCATGCAATACTGCTGAAAGTGAGCCAGGTTTGACTTTAAGAAGCGTAGCTCTACCTTCAAGTGCTCCACATAAAACCTTCCTTCCAGTCATAAATATGACTTATAGTACAAAAGAAATGATATTTCTCTGGTTGGCAAAAAGAAAAAAGAAAAAAGATTGGAGCCAAAGTAAGCTTTTTCATGATAGAAATCAAACAGCAAAGAGATATGCTGAGCTTTCAGGGCACAGAGGATCCATGAAAAATACAGTTCATGAGTAATAAAATGGTAGCATGACAACTACTGTAAAATAAAAAGTAGACACATATGGCACTAAAAGAGATTAAAAAGTGGGGAAAAAAGGCTTCTTTTGGCAGCAGATGTTGGCAAAGCTTCCTGACTTTATTTCTCCCTCATTGTCACACCTTTATATTTAATGTACTTTAGAAATCCAGTATTTTAAGACTATTTCAGGACTACTTGAAAGTAGAAAAATTTACTGAAGCCATGCTGTCCAGACCACCCGCCCACCGCCACTCCATTGCACCATGTACCACCCCCCATGTGCCCCCGTAACAGGCTTACTTGCTTGTTCGAGAACTGGCTGTGTTTTCTTTGTGTTGCCAGACCTTGCTATCACATTACTGCACACATGCTGATGCAGCAGCCCCCTGAAGCACCCACCCATCCTACCCCGACTCGGTCTCCACATTTTTTTCCCCCCACAGTGTAGCCCAACAATGGAGCGCAACAAATTATGATTTCAATTTAAGTAATGCTACATTACAGTTTCCAATCACAGAAATAAGTCGTTACTTTTGTTATCGCCACTTCTAAATACAAGATTAAAAGTTGAATTGTCCAGGAAATACACCCCCAGCCCACGCACTCCACCCCCATGCAGTTGCCCTGATTAATTTTCATAGAATTAGTCATCGTCCTCCTCGCGCATCTCGTCGAGCTCTGATGAGAAATTGCTGAAAAGTTGGCTTTGCCTGGAGCAGATATTCTCTCGACTTTGATTTTATCAAGCAGCTCAGAGAGGAAGGGAAATTAATTTCAGTCCCAATTTTAAAGGATAAGAGGATGCAAGTGACAATTTTTTAGTTATGACATCAAGGTAATATAGTGCTGTATAAAATACTATCCCGAGCAGGTAATAAGCAAATTAATGTATTCTTTGAGAAAGGAGTCCAAGTATTTGTGAATTACATTACCTAGCTTATTACTCATATCCCTCTTTGACAGTGGCTTGGTTCTTTATCACTGCGAAACGACCCCATAATTTAAGAGAATCTATTGTCAGCGGTCAAGGAGACTAACCAGAGTGGACAACCCGTGTTTTTGTAATATGTTGAAAATTAGGGACGGTATAGAAGTAATTGGTCTGGGGAAGGGGGAGGGGTCTTATGCCAGATTTCAATAACATTTTCTTTGGAGCCAGGTCTTAATTTAGAAAAGCTGTAAAATATGCACTTGCACTTTGCACAACAAGTGTTGTGTTGTTGTGTTTGCACATTTCTGTTGCTTGTGGGGCTCGCACACAAGAATTTCACTCGCATGTGCTGTGCCAGTGTGCCTGCACATGCGATGTGACAATAAAAGTGATTTGATTTGATTTGATTTGACACCTTAACAACACAGTGCTGTGCAAAAGTCTTAAACCACCCCTCACTTCTTTATACGGTATGTTGATAGGAAAATAGAAAATTGGTGCAGCAGTGCATACATTATATGTGAGCGGATAGATGGACTCAAAGTACAAATGAAGACAGTTTGTACAGTTCTAACAGGCACTGCACACCATGAAATCCTACCAGCAGCTGGACAAAGCTGGACTGAAAGACAGAAGTAACCAGACCGAAAAGCAGCGCACATTTCAATGCTTTATTTCGGTGCTTTTTTTTTCTGAGATGTCACACACTTTAGATTCTAGCCAATCATTTTACGTTTCCAAGAATAGTAGGCGGGCCCAGGTACGTATGTTCTTTTAGAGCAGAGATACAGATTAAAAATGCCCAAGGCAAAGCGGTCAAAACTCTGGCTGTACTTCACAGCAAAAGATGCAAACTCAGCAGCAACAAGTGCTTTAAGCTGATACTGTGATACTGTCAAAGGAGGTAACACCAAGAATCCGATTAAACACCTGGCAACGTATAGCATTTTGTTAAAAGCCGAGAAATGCATCGTATTTAATAGCTTGCTGCGAGACCTCACACCGAGCACATCTACTGCAGGTGTGGTGCCTGTTATCGGACACAGAGTTAGCAACGTCCCCCAAAAACCCGAAGAGGAGAGTCCTTGCCCCTAGCCCTGCCAGTGTAGCAGAAATGATGAGGATGATGATGCAGCAGCAGCCGTTCTTCTCTGCGTGAGTAGCTTAATGTTGTTCGTGTGTAATTTATGTTGAGTACGCTAAAAGTGTTATTACATTAATGCATGTAAGGTGAACTAGCAAACACCGTCGTGGATACATGCGCCTGTCTTCTCGTTTGATGGCAGATACTCCCTTCACCCTGGCCAAAAAGGCTAAAATGACCAAAGAAAAAAGTGGGAAACAGTTGAACATGAGAGGTTTTTGGACAAATTTTGTGTTTTCCCCATTGATTAAGCACTGCTTCCAGCCAAGAGTGATAACATAAATCCCCTATAGCTGCAGAAAAGGCTAACATTGTTATCTTTTTACAAAAAAACAGCTGAACATGAAAGGTTTTTGGACCAATTTTGTGTTCTCCATTCTTTAAGCACCGGTTCGAGCACCGGTTCGAGCACCGGCACCGTTTCAAAAGTACCGGTTTGGTACTGGTATCGGATAAAACCTAAACGATACCCATCCCTACACAGCACAGGAGCAAGCTCTGAGCACAAGATCCATAGAGGCTGGGGTCTATCACACCAGGCGAGACCCCAGGTGCAGGCTGTGTAAAGATGCCCTTGAGACAATCCAGCACATAACAGTAGGGTGTAAGATGCTAGCAGGCAGGGCATACATGGAACGCAATAACCAAGTGGTCGGCATAGTATACAGAAACATCTGTGCCGAGTATGGCGTGGAAGTCCTGAGGTCAAAATGGGAGATCCTGTGGGACTTCCAGATACAGATGTGCAAAATGGTGGTGGCTAACCAACTGGACATAGTGGTGGTGGACAAGCAGAAGAAGACGGCCGTAGTGATCAATGTAGCGATACCAAATGACAACAACATCAGGAAGAAGCAACACGAGAAGCTTGAGAAATACCAAGGGCTCAGAGAAGAACTCAAGAAGATGTGGAGGGTGAAGGTAACAGTGGTCCCAGTGGTAATCGGAGCACTCGGTGCAGTGACTCCCAAGCTAAGCGAGAGATCATCGGAGATCTCTGTCCAGAAGAGCGCAGTCCTAGGAACAGCAAAGATACTGCACAGGACCCTCAAGCTCCCAGGCCTCTGGTAGAGGACCCAAGCTTGAAGAATAGAGGGGAATTTATATATAAATATATAGTACATAGAACTGTAATTCGAGTAAAGTAATGTTTGTCTACTACAACATATTCAGCTGTAATGGTAGTAAACTTCAAGCACAACCTCCTACGAATCCTCAGTTTTACATACTTGGGCTGTAGTGTTTTCTATTTTTGATACCTTACATTTTCTAATCCATATTTTTCTGTGATGTATGAAGAGTTTTGATATAAACTGTATTGAATTTAGTGATGTTTGAAAATGCAAAAAAATAAAACATCCTACCAGCTTTTTATTTATTTTTTTTTCAATTTTTCCTTTGAGTATTTTTGATAGTTTGGGGTTGTTGGTTGCGCAAAGAAATAATTGTGATTTTTTTGAGATGTGGAATTTAAAAAAAAAAAAAAAAAGCATTTTCAATCAGGCTGGAAAATCTGAGTTTCAGGAGTTAGAGTCATCTTGTCATAATTTATTGTACTATACTGCTAATCTGGTATTGTCCAAGATATGTGTCTCTAACTGAAAGTATTCCTCTTTACAAAATGCATTTCACCATATATAATATGGACTTTGAGTAACATGAATTATATATTGAATCCAAATTTTATCTTCAATTTTCTACCCTCAAATGTTATAATAAAAAACAAAGTGTGACGTGCAAATTTCAAACAAATTTTACCATTTTAATCAAAAGTAAAATGTTATTTTAGCCAATTTCAATTTTTATTTTCCTGTTTCTATCAGTGGTATCTTAGCCAACAAAACCGTAGCATTGTTTCTGGGACCACTTTGATAGACACTGACTGCAGACCTGGAACACCCCACAAGAACTGCACTTTCGGAGACGCTCTGACTCAGCTGTCTAACCATCACAATATGCCCTCATTCTTACGCGTGCCCATTTTTTCTTCTTCTAACACATAAACTTTGAAGACAAAAATTTAAACTTGTGCCCTAATCTACACCCACTATCAGGTGCTATGATAAAGAGATAATCAGTGTTCCTCACTTCACATGTCACGGTCATAATGTTATTCCTGATCAGTGTACACAAGAACATTTTATCAGTTTACATCCAGAGCCTGCCTGCAGCGATTTGTTTAGTCAGATCTTAAACGTAATTTTTCATTGAGTAGAAGAAAGCGGCCAGCTAGTGTAAAAATAACGCCTTGTGCTGTTTGGCAATCTCGCTGTGATTATTGCACTGAATTTCTTTTTGCACTCAGTGACCAATTGCAAGTAGGTGCAGTGAAGGTACACTGATTGACCAACTAAGAAACTACTTCTGATCACAAGGCAATTCCACTGGTTGCCTGGCGAGAGACAACCAGTCTAATTGGTTGCCTCTTGTGAAAGCTTGCAAATAATTTCCATCTACTTTATAGATACAGACAATCAATCTGATGCATCTTGTTACCATAGAGAACTTACATGAAGCTTTTGGTTAAGTTCAACCAGAGAGATCTGTGGTACACATCCATCTGCTTCCCAGGTTTTGGCAGCTAATCTGTGCTTTACGTCACTTCCACTTTCCCACGTTGTCAAGCTGAATGTGACATCGCTAGTCTAATCCAGTCATCTTTTTGCCTGCCTTCTTCAGGCCAGTCAGCCTTCACGTACAACCGAGTACTCACCGCTGATCTGTCATTCCCCCACCTCCTCCCCATCACAGCCTCTTCCTTGCCACTCAGGCTCTATTAAAGTCTCCATCTTCATCTTCAACAGCAGCATTTAGACTCTGGGGGGTCCTGCACTTATCCCGATCTCCGCTGGGATTCCGTTCTGCTGTGATGGGCCATTGGAGTCTAACCACCAAATACCTCAAACTGAATACTGTATATAAATAAATCATGTTCAGTTCCTTCTAATAATCTCTCCTTATTGAGCTGGGTACCAAATTACTGTGTTCTGGTGATATTTATATATAAAAGTATCTGTCATTGTGACAAACCAAGTGGAGAACTTTGTGATTCAAACCAGTGAAGTTTTGGCTGGACTTTGAATACAACTGGTTAATGTGAATTTTACTCTGAATTTCTGTGTATGTAAATGCGTTTGCAGATGGCAACAGATTTGAGCGTTTTGCAGATTTATCACAGTTATTATCACAAACAGCTTGCATTTAATTGCCGTCTAGGCCCCATTCAGTCACAGACTGATAGACTGCCATTTTATTTTTAACGCACTAAAGTTGCTTTGAAGATCTGAACGAGGCATCACAGACTGCTGTCTGGCAAGAGAACTGTGACTTTTGGCAGTTTATCACAGTTAATTGTTGTATTTTCTAATGTCAAAAGATGATCTTTCTCACGTAACTCCTTATCCGGTTGTTCAGTGATGACGCGACGAATCCTACTTCCGGGTCTAAAGTAGTCTGCGTTTAATATGGCTTTTGTGTTGTTAACATGTTTAATGTTATGTATTTTCTTCTATTTGATCTCAAAAAGCTCCTAAAACAGTCAGTGATCCCTGTTGACCTCCCTCGGCTTTTATTACCACTAATCATTTATTTAAGCTCAGTTTTTAAAACCTTAGGATGTGACTACAGCCCAGCCCATGCAGCAGTATATGAATGACTAACCTCGTATTGTGGATGGATTATCTCAGTTGTTCTCCTGGCTGAAGTTTGGTCCTTTTACAGCATCCTGCCATGCGATTACATTTGTTCCTGACCACCGAGAACACTCACGTTAACTTTTATCAAGTGGAAAAAAAGTTAGCTTGTTTATATTATGCTTACATTGCTGTGTCGCTAGCGGTCACGTAGCACATCATTATATACCAGCTAGCCCAACTTCAGTAACCCTACAAACGTCACTGCTGTTTAGTTTTCCATCTTCATTTATGCTGGAAGTGATAACAGAGCTGTACGTTTTAATTTGTTTCCAAAACCCCGCAGTCAGGACATGCTATATTGTATTTAGATAGAAGCTAGCGAGCTAACTCCCTGCTAACTTCTAACTCTGTTAAATGTCATAAATTCCGTTTTCATGGATGCCTGGATGTTAAACTCAATTGTTACACCTGGTAGAGCAGAACGCTGATCATTTTATTAAAGATGAAAGACTTTAGACAGTTTTTCAACTCTCAGTAATGCCATAGTGATCGTTTGATATATGGACCTGCAGCGGAGTTTAGACCCAGACACGGCTAGTGACGTCAGACTGAATCGGATAGTTTCTCAAGATTCAAAATTTTCTGCCACCCTCCATTATAGCAGACAGGAAGGGGCTTTCATACTGTAAAAACATTTACAGATAAAACTGGCAATGGCAGACAGGACAGGAAAGCCACCAGGCTTGGTTGGGGAACTGTAGCTTTAATGGTGCTCTTTATATTACCAGACTGAAGCAAAGCAAAAGAAAATGGATCGGTAAGGGTGTTTATTTTTCCTCCCAGCTGAATAGACCTTCATTGATGGTTTTGGATATGCTGCCTCAAGTCTCTCACACAGGAGCTGGAGGGGAGCTTGTAAAGTCAGCAGCCATACGTTGAGCTACAAAAATAATCCAGGTTTTATTGGGACTGCCATGGGAGGTTGGCATAGGGGGGAGTGAGGGTTAAGTGGTTGTACAGCACAATTCACCTCTCTTACAAGAGAAGAACTGTTTTATACTGTATTGACTGCTACACATACACTCTCTTTCTCTCTCTCGCACACACAGTGAGACAGAGGGGCTATTGGAAATTACAGTGGTGATTCCTTGGGAAAAAAAGGCACAAAGGTAGGAGTGTTGACGTGTGCGTGTTCTCTTGTGTATGTGAGGAGGCAGTATGTGTGAATCAGCGTGTGGGGGTATTAAAAACATGCTGGTATTTAAACTGCTCCTCTAACAATGGGTCTTAAGTTTGTAGCCAGTGCCCACAGTCTATCTGCTAATGGTACCAGTCCACTCACTTACCCAGCAGGATGGAGACACTCCAGTAGCTTTACAGAGTGCCAGGAAATGCTAAATATCGCTAAGCGATCCTATGGCCCCCGTGTAAATGCCACAGCTGCCTGTAAACACCACTTTTTTGTTTTACAGGACTGTCTAATAGAGATTTCCACTAACTTGACAAATCCTTTTTTGTAACAGGGAAGCAGATATGTCAGGATGATCCGTGGGAACGTCTCAGTCGAGGTGGCATCGGCTGAAAGGTCATCGAATAAATGCGGCTGAGCAAGTTCGGACACTGTCCCAGGCATTTTCAGGGCAGTGCAATCACAGCTGTGAGCAGCCCGGCCCGCATGCTGCACACAGCTCGAAGGACAAAAGGCTCTAGAAGAAATTGATAGATTACAAAAGGGCACGGTCCGTCATTTGCCTTTTGTTTTCCCTATCAGAGGCCTTCAGTGTTGCCGTGTTTCACGAGGACAACATTATAAAGCATGAAAGATTGCCTGGCTTATGGGTATTTATGGCAAGTGTAAGTATTTCGACTGTTTTTCACGGCTGAGTGAGCTGCCCTTTAAGATGCTCGGAAAGGCATTCCGACGCCCAGGCTCCGGGGAACGCGAAATATGGAGTAAGGCAGGGGCCCTTGGCAGGCAGAAAGGAGTTCAGCGTCTGCCCGTCGTTGTCCAGATGCCCGAAGAGCCAGCCGTGGCCACAGCAGTGGAATATTCCCCCGCTGGGATGGGCGAGGGTGTGAGAGGTATAACCGGCTGTCTCCAAAATTCAAACACTGTCAACCCTTCACATCTGTCTCCTCCCTAATGAGATGAACCCGTAAAATTAGCCCACTGAAATGGTTAGTAGTTATTGTGGCAGAGGGAGCGCCGTGACAGAGATATTTGTCAAGAATTGGATTAAAGCAGATGGCTTTCTAAAACCTTAAACCAGCGTGATTAGATTTTCACCGTTGAACACTGATTGAAGGATGATTGCATTAGATGACACTGAAAAGGAAAGCGACACACAAAAACAAGCCTGATTTACGCAGGGTGGTAGGATCGTAATCCTCTTTGCCCGTGTTCTTGTGCACAGATGCCTTCACCAATCCACCAATACAACATGGCTCCATCTGTGAGACGTTTTGTGTTTCATTCAACACACGTGTAGCATTTACTTATCCTCGGCCATGTTAGCAGTCGGTTGTTGTGTTGCTATCGATTGTTGTGTCTGTCGGTTAACCTACCGTGTTTATCCTGTGCAGGTGACAGTTAAGAATTATTGGTTGGATTGCTGTGAAGCTTTCCATAGATGCCTGTGAGCCACAAATGTCTACAGACTTGGTTGATGTCTAGACTTTAGACTTTTTGCCTGGTAGCAAACATACGGTAGTAACAAAAATTTGGGATATCCAGACGGTGTATTTCCACACCAGTACCACATTCAGACATCAGAGGGTTTTTTGACAGCATACTGAATACTTTTCGCTCAAACCCTGCTAAGATTTATCGAGTTGTTTTGGAACACGGAGTTAGCCTCGTTAAAATCTGAGTAATGCGAACTGAATCCAGCTGTGGATGAAAAGCTACAGAAACACATGGTCAGTTCAGGATCTGGTAGAGCTGGCTGTTGTCAACATTCATGGCAGCTTTCTCCAGGCGGCAAAAAAAAAGTGCACGCAAATAATGTGCATTCATAGCCAACCACAAACAAGCCTGAGGCGGAAAATGGCCTTTTAAAGAAGTGCTGCATTTTATTAAACCAAGAATTGTTTTCAGCCAGACACTGGCTTACCTTCTGGCATCCAAAATGAGGGTATCAGAACTCAGGTGTAACTGTAACTGTATTTTTCTGCATCTTTCTGTAAAGGAACAGAACAGTGTAGGAGGTAGGCTGCCTGTGCAATACTTCTCTCGTGTTTGCCGGTGGTTTTGCATACGGAGAGCTGCTGAAAAAAAGACTCGTGAGGCAGACTTTGAGGGAAAGAGCGTGGCGGAGTTTGTGAAAACTGAAGGCACTCGATTGCTACAGAAGGCCAGCTTGGGGGCCAGGGGCGTAGCAGAAGATAGAAGGTCCCGAGTGACTCGGCTCTGCCTCGCTCAGCAGTTTTTTTCACCACCCATCTGCACTGACATGCAGCACGTGTTCATTTAGGGAATGAAGAAATTTAATAACCACCTGAAAACGATTCCTTTCTACTTAAGATGATAAATCCCATAAAGAGAGAAAGAAAAGCAGCGAGGTGATCTATGCAGATATCTGAATTAAGCTGAGATCCAGTGCTGATTTATAGGCTCGGAGACTTTGCGAAATTAAGTGAAAGAAACTCAGGGCTGAACCAGTGGTTTATCTCTGCCATCGAGCTGATCTATCACCCCCCTGACATTAAAGAAAATTAAGCTCCTTTCTTGTGTGGAGAAAAACCCACTCCTGAACAGAAAAACTTTTCTTTAAGGAAAACAGAGCCCAGTTCTTTTCTAATCAAATGCCACGGTTGTTACTCAAGGTTCGATCAAAAAACATGATGCGCGTTTATAAGCTAATGAAAAGCAATTCGTGGGCCGATTTTTTTCTTTCCATTCTAAAAATGCCGAGATTAAAACCTCGCTTGTCGCTTCGTATCTCCACTTAATGAATATACAAGTTGAATGAAATGATGTTATGTTGAGCTGTAATTTCCTTATTCTGTCAGGGGGAAAGGAGGGAGCTTCTCATCATATAGGGCATGCTTTAATACACTCATCTCAATAGATATTAACCACCGGGCGACTACCAAAGGCAATGAAACATTTGGGGCCATTCATTTCAGATGAAGACGGGAGATTTCTCCACTTGGTTCCACAAATGTTTACCCATGAAATTGCAATGAGATGAAATGTGACAGATCAGCAGCGGCTGAAAGCGGTTTTCTGTCAAAAAGCTAACGTTGCGAAAAGATCTTTAGATTGATTATGACAACTCTGGCTCTCTGTCATTTAGAATCAAGCCGCCACCGCCCGGTGTTAAACCCATTCATTACTTTTCATCTCAATCTCTTTATGATCTACCTGATAGTCTAACACCCTAATCCTAATCTGAGGTCAATATCCATCATTTCATTTGAAGTATAAAGTACCGAGACTTAAACAAGCCCACAGTGGGGTTCTACATTTACACCTTGCGTCTTTCGGCGTCTATTTGCAAGCGAGAGAGAGAAAGGACACTGAAAAGTTGCGACTACCTCTGTCCTACAGAAAAGCTTGTACTAGTGAGACCAAAAGGTTACTCGCGGTAATTGAGGTAGCTGCTCAAAATTACTGTTTCCCAGCTCTAAATTTAAGCCAAAGTAAACCTAATGTCTTACTGTGATGAAAAAGTCCAAGCAGAGCAAAGAGAGGAAAAAAAGAGAGCAGAGGCTCATGGGACCTGACCTGTGCTCTGCCTCGTAATGAGACTTTACCCCACTTTCTCACTGCCGGGACCCGCTTTCTACTTTTGCCAGACAGTATTCCTGTTGCTTGCTTGTCACTCATATTACCTCTGTACCAACAGCGCTAGGACGTGTAAGGTCTAGAAGTGGAGCAACAGTGATTTAGCATTTTGAATCCATCGGTTAACAATACAAAGGAAGCTGTTTTTTTCTTGTTCTTTTGGCCCTGCCTCGAAGCTGAAGCTCTTTAGGGTTTAGTTTCCATCAATACCGGCAAAATCTCTTCTCTGTTGTTGCCGGGGAAAGATTGACCTGAATTGTGAATCACTAGAGTTAATCCCTCCTACGTTTACTATATGAAGAGCTGGATTTCATGAGCCAGGCCCATACACACCGTCCTGTGCGGATTAAGCTACACTCTCCTTTCGATTCACGTCTGAGTGTCAAGTGTAGATATTCCATGTCTTTCTTTTGAATCAGTTCTTCAGGCTAGCAAGAAAATTCGCACAAAAGGATCAATTTAATGATAAGTAACAAAGAAATTGTAAAGCGTAACCAGATGAAGAAAGGCAAAACACAATGACGATGCATTAAAAATGTACAGAGTAAATTAGAAAGGTAACGGGAGCGAGTGTTGGGATAAGACACCGATGTGCAGTAGCAAATCTTGAAGTATGAGAAGCCACAGAAGGAGCTGGTTATGGACGTAGGTGGTAGGAGGAGTTGCTCATGAGGGCCATCACTGAATTTACCCATTACCTCTCTTTTATGGAGCTGAACAGTTCTGACTGTTGCTGAAATGGTGCTGCCCCAGCGAGACCACAACATCCTAGAAAAGTATCAAGAGTCCCCCTGTAATTTCCAGAGGACCTTTGGGTGCTTTAACACTTAATCTATTTGGTTCGGCTGGGTTAGTGTGAAAGCTATAATTTGTACTCCTGTGCAAAGCAAACAACAGGAATCCACTGGCCAGACAGTTTTATATCTTTTTGGGCAGATTTTTTCTCATTTCCTGACTGATCCACACTGTTGTTGTGATATCGGTGCTGTTTTATTATCTTTCCCCCATAAAGACAACATTTGACGTTCTCCCCTGGACCATTAATGTTGATTTTTGTGACACCTCAGTCTGATTGTTGTTTCACAACCATTAGAATAGTTTCTGGGGGTTTTCCGAGGGTCGCTGCGTGGATGGAAACCGCCCTCACTAACTTCTGATGCAAACCCAGTCATTTTGTTCTATTGTCCTCAACAGCTCTCCTACAGTAACTGCCTGTCTCCTGAAACTGTGCTGGGAGACACAGCAAACATGGCAATAGCACATTTTGATGTTCCATCCTTCAGGAGTTGGAGTACCTGTGCAACCTCTGTAGGGTCCAGGTATCACGTCATGCTACCAGTAGTGACACTGACACTGGTCAAATGCAAAACTGTAAAACCATTCCTGTTTCAGAGGTTGTTTTATTGTTGCCTCTCTAGTGCACCTGTTGTTAATTGCATTAACACCAAAGCAGCTGAAACTGATTAACAACCCCCTCTGCTACTTAACCAACCAGATCAATATCCCGCAGGTTTAACTGACTTGATGCTGTACTCCGATTAAGGAGCATTACTTCCAATTTTTCTGTCCCTTATACAATGTAAGCCTGGAAGCAATACGCCAAAACGTTGCCTGAGTAGACGTCCAGCAAATCAAATTCTAGTTAACATGCCTGTAGTAATATTATCCAGTGAAAAATTCAACGTAGCCCAGAAAGAAGCAGCGATCCCCAACTCCCGGGCCACGGATCGGTACCAGTCCGTGAATCGTTTTCCCTTGATCTTTTCAAGTGTGTTATGAATAAATCTTCTTTTTTTGGTACCGGTACTGGTTTTATTTTGTTGTATTCATCCACGACACCTTAAAGGCCACTCTGTGAAAATATTGTCGGACATAAACTGGTCCATGGCACAAAAAAGGTTGGGGACACTTTTTTTTACTTTGGAAGGAGAAAGTCCTACATTAGCACTCTTCTCCACTAAGCAATGACCTCAGGATTTATTCTCTAAATGGAAGCCACTGTGTTGTGGAAGATGGGGGGAAAAAACATAAAGCCTAGATATCCCCTTGTGCTGTAAATAATCATGTCTGGCCCACAGCCCTGTAGTCTTAGATGCTCTACTGTGGTCTGTAGTCTGCAGTACTCAGTCATCCATATAGAGGGTTAACTCTCTGGAGTGTGAGGCGCACACATTTAACAAACCTTTGATTTATTTCCAGACTTTTATGGCTGAGATGAGCTATTGAAGCTATTCTGAATGATAGTACAAATCTGCATCTTTTTATCATCTCATATTAATTTCTCTGAAGAAGAAGAAAAAACACATGCCACTGCAGTGCGGCAGTTACTTGCACATCCTTGTTATTGTTTATCAGATGCTGTGAAAATCAGAGTAAGCGAGAGCTCCTGACTCGCTATCAGCCGCTATCTTTCTTTGCCGCTCTGTCAGCCATTAGCTTGTAATTTATGCTTTCACACTCTCGGGGCCGTATGCTTAAAGCGATGGCATTGGCATACGCGAGAAAGTTTTTGCTTTCATTATGTTGACGGCTGTACATTGATAAACAGAAACGCAGCCAAATTGAGTGCTCCTCCACGCCCACCACAGGTGTTCGAACAAAAAAAGAGGGAATAAAAGGCTCCCATTGGGGTGGAGGTGTGAATTAAACTCCGGCACAGTTTAACTTGAAACGTGATACATTTTTAAAGGTTGGAGAAAAAGAAAGAATGAAAGCAAGAAAGAGAGACAGGCTCTGAACGTGCTCCCGTGACAGACAACTCAGACACCTATATCTGACCATGTAAGTGCAAAAACTAAAGCTAGAGAATGAATATAACAGTAATATATGATCAAACACTAAAGCCGGAGCTGCTGCTTTGACACATTTAAAGATTTTAAGCGTAGCAGAAATTCCTCACCATTGTCAGAGCAGAAGCATGGGCTTCTAAAGTAAGATATGAATGGCTTTTGCAGGCCCGGAGGGTCATAAAACTGGCTCAGCATATAGGAAATTGAATAAGAGAACAAGTAAAAACTCACATGAAGTTGTTCACTATACTGAAACTCCCAGAGAGTGGAGAGAACACCGGCAACAAATTGAACTCGAGGTCAGCGCAGGGAACTTCACACTTGACTGCCTCTTCACATAATACATCTGAAGTCTATTTAATCCAACTTTGGGTCCAAATAATCCGTGCAAATTCATTTTCATCACAGTCCCTTTTTTTCATTTTGAAGTGTTATTGACTGGCGGAGGCGTTAAAAATACAGTGGAAGGTCAAGGTCTGCTTGGGATTGCTTGTTTGCGAGTGTCTTCTCTTTTCATTTAAATTCCTTGAAGGCCACGCTCGCCATCCCAAGAACAACTTCCCTGCACAAAACCCACATTTTTTTTCTTTTCCAAGAGTCTCTTGATGTGGCCTGAGGCCGTGCTACTTCTCCTTTTCATCAGCGTGCTGTTTTTAACACACTTGCCGTACGAGAGTCTGACTCCAAATTAGTGTCCTAAATCCAAACTCATTAACTCTCAAGCCAAACAAATGTGTGCCAGATCGTCTGCAACCTGATGTGTGTTTGAGATTACGAGCACTATAATTCAGCCCTGTTTATTTGGTAATCTGTCTGCGCGAGGATTTGGGCAAAACGGTGCAGGACGTGGAACCATCTGTAGAAGTTGCAGAGGGGTTAGCATCGGGCAGGGCCGAGAGGTTTACAGGTTTTACAGTAAGGCAAATATATTCCTGCAGTAATGGAACGATGGTTTTCTAGCAGCCTAGTCTTTGTTTACTTATTTATGCTGGGGTCAAAAGGACCTACGGTGTCTTGAACAGGTAGGAAAAACACAGAGATAAAAAATAATATGCAATACTTTCTGTGCTAATCCTCAGAGATTATCATTCTAATATTCGCCTTTTAATCTCCTTTTAAGTCTTTTTTTAGATTATTGTCCAGTCTTGTGTGTTTGTTCATGCCGCTCAGGATCATTTTCCTAATATCAGATATTTTATATCTTAAAAAGCGTGGCTGAAATTAGCAGCCTACGTGTATTTGTACCAGAACATCTGGATTTAGGCATAAAGGGGAACCTGCAGGACACAGGTCTCATTGGCTGTGATTCTGCACGGTTACTGGTGTTTGCATGCTCTGCATCACAACTGTTTCTCTGATCTAAGTGCTGCTTGTTTTATTCATTCAGTTCAGTCTGCAATAATGTGATTTTCTATCAACAAATTTGCAATAGGCGGCAAGAGATTGGCATTTTCCACTGATTTACCGCAGTTAATGGCTGTATTATTACCAACAATTTCCACAAAAGTGACAGTTTGACCTCACTCAGTTGCAGACCAATTGCAGACTCACTTTCTTATCTTCACCTTGATGCATCGTAGGTGCTTGGAACTTGCAACTTCAAAGCAGTCTTTTCAGAGGCAACGAGATCGCAAGTTCATTGTTCGTCACTGCAATAACAAACAATTGGAGTAGGTAAGTTATTTCATAGTAATTATATTAACCAACATGCTAAAATTCATCAGATTGCTTAAAAAATACAATGAATGCAACAGAAGGGTAAAGCCTTATCCGAAAACAGTGATTATTAAAAAAAAGAAAAAGAAAAAAAGAACAGACAGGAAGAAAGGAAATGTCAGCATGCTCAACTAGATGAAATATTTGTAGCAGTATTTCCCAATGGCTTTGACTCATTCAGAGTAATTTCTTCTTATCAGTTGTTAAGTGATGATCAACACTGTTTCTGGGTCCTGCGTTGGCAGAGGCTCTTATTTTTCAATGTGCTGCAGTGCTGTATTTCTTGTTTTTGGATTAGGTTTCAGACCTAAAAGAAGCTTAAAAACAATTCAATTGTCATTCTACTTTTGTACAGCTTTTTATTAATGCTATTCGCATAAACTTAAATTCATAGTACAGTGATTCATGCTTTTAAATTTCGCTAATCTTACCAATACAACAAACCCTAAAAATCTAATTAGAGTAGCAGCCAACACAACAGACCAAAGCCAACCAAGTGCACAACATCACATATTGGATATGGCTCAGAAAAATGTGCAATTCGTCTGTAGTCTCACATTTATGAACAGAAATGTCATGAAAACTTGCACAAAACAGGGTCAAGTAGATGCGACAACAAAAACCAAACCAGCCTCCAAAAAGACATAACCAAAAAAAAAACTGATGGGAAAATATCAAGAAATAGTTTTCCTCCCAATCTGAAGGTAACTCTGCATTTCCCCTGTTGTCAAACAAAATGGCCCCAGCTTCGTGCAAGTCCTCTCAGTCCTTTGTCAGTCATCGTACTCCTGAGATATGCATTCAAGCATCAAACAAGGGAAGAGTGCTCAGCACCGGCAGTAGATATGGGCAGATGTCACTAATGACAGCCCCCATGGCTCAAGCTACACATCCTGAGACTAGCAGCCCTGCAACTTTTGCAGACTCTCAGCAGAATCTTAACCGCTCAGTGATAGCTGTCATTTCTTTAAAAAGCCTGAAAAACTAAAATAAATCAAAGAGTGTCATTTTTCTACCGTATGATGAGACCCTGTCCCAAAAACTCATTGTACTGTCAAATAAAAGAATTCAATTTGTTGAATATGTCACCTGTGCTGCTGTCTTCGTATTAGCCTAAAGCTAAAATACCTATGTAGCTAGCTGCAACGTCACATAAAGTACTTCAACTAGCCTAACTTCACGATCCCTCCAAAAACCTACGATTATATAGCTTTTTATCTTTATGTCTGAAATTACAGCCGAAGTGTATTTTTTTTGTTTTTTAGAGATACTTCTAGCACAGTGGTTAGCACTGTTGCCTCACAATGCTAACTATGTGGAGTTTGCATATTCTCCCCGTGTTTGAGTGGGTTCTCTCCAGGTACTCCGGCTTCCTCCTACAGTCCAAAAACATGCATTTAGTGGTTTTAGGTTAATTGGGAACTCTAAATTGCCCAAAGGTGTGAATGTGAGTGTGAATGTTTGTCTGTGTCTATGTGTTAGCCCTGCGACAGACTGACCTGTCACCCTAAGATAGCTGGGATAGCATAGGTTCAAGCCCACCCGCAAACCTGACAGGGATAAGCAATAGAGGATGGATGGATGGATAGAAATGCTTCAGCCAGAATATCACATCATTTTCAGATGTCAGCTAGCTAGCGTGCTTACTGCTAACTTCTACCTCTGCCCATTCTCATAAATCCTGTTTCCCATAGGCGATCTTGATTGTAAGACCTGTGAGAACAAAAGCATGATGATTACTTTAGTATTGTTGCAAAAAATCTGGACTATTTTTAAGCCTAAGTGTATGTTTCCGTTTAGAAGTTAAAGATTATTTCTGCCCTAAAATCACCAATTACATCAACTGATACTATTTGATAGAAACTCCTTTGTATTTGAAAGACATGGCTTCAGATTTTCATTACGAAAAATGTAGGATTCTGTCTTGGGAGCGCCACTCACACAGCAGAGACTGCTGCTTTGATTAAAGTGATTCAGAGTAGTTTTGTTTTTCAAGAGCTGTACGGTGGAGCGTGCTGGCACTTTTGCCCCACATATAGCACATGCACCTCGTGGTCGGCTTTCTGTGTAGAGTTTTGATTGTTCTCCCGTGGGTTTCTTCTATAACTCTGGCTTTCACCCACATTGAAAGGACATGCTTGTTAAAGGGCATCCACACATGAAGAGATTTGCTCATCATATATTGCTTTCTAGCTGATAGCTGGCTGTCAGAACATTCAAGGCTATGGTTGCCTAGGTAACCCTCTTCTGTATTTTCTACATTGCCACATGTCAATCAACAGCATTGTTCACTCTTGTTTGTAGTTACTTCAATCGCTCGCTTCAAAGTTGAGAAAAGTTTATCTTGGGACCTGTTTGTTTCACATCGCCAAGTGGTTATTTCGCTTTGTTGTTTGAAATTGCTAATTTATTACAGCTACTGTGTGGACGCCGCTTTAGAACACCTGTTGACTGCAAATTGCTCATAGGTATGGATGTGAGAGTGTGTGGTCGCTAGCCTCGCTGTGATAATCAGCACAGTGACACCAGATTTACCAGTACGTCACAGGACAGCAATGGACTTGTGACCTTAGCAGTCCACCAAATGGACTACCAACCTAAACCTAAATTGCCCATAGTGTAAATGTGAGTGTGAATGGTTGTCTGTCTCTCTGTGTTAGCCCTGTGACAGACTGGAGATCTGTCCAAGGTGTACCCCACATCTCACCCAATGGCACCTGGGATAGGTTCCAGCCCTCAGTGACCCTAAACTGGGTAAGTGAGGGTAAGGCTTTCAAATTAGCTAAACATGAATGACGAAGGACTTTAACTCATATCGGAGGGAATAATGTTGCGTTTACTAGTAAAAGAATCCAAGACTTACCCCACTTAATATCATACTTAATATATCTGTCTTCTTCTGCTGAGACTGAGCATTTATTAAAAAGGCAGCAGATGAGCAGCATTTTGAGTTTTGAGAGCAATCAATAAGCGCATCATTAAAATGTGCAGAGGAGATGCAGACTACAAAATCTTAGAAAACTAAGATTAATGCTTCTTTATTTTCATGAGACGATTAGAGAATGAATACAAAAAAATAAACATTTGTTACAGACTTCATCTGACAACAAGTTTAGTAACTTTATTAAAGGAAATAATAATTATAATGCCGCATTAACATCTGCTTAAGAGATGTTAAACAGTGCCGTGCGATACTGCAAATGTTGTTTGATTTAGGATTCATCAACAATTGTCAAATTCTGAAAAAAAAAATTTAATGACCATAGTTTAATAACTATGATTTTTACTTTCCACAATACTTAGTTAACACAACAAAACAAACCTTTCAGCTTTTCATGTTTTGAAACTGGGATTTTTTTGAGACCTGGAATGTTTCTAAAACACTTTGGGTTGTTTTCATTTGTGCTGTTCACTTTTAATAAAGTAGATGTGACAGTCAACACAAAAAGGTTCAGACCTTTTTCATTGTTTATTATTGAGATGTATTTTTTTAATTCCCGGAAAGTAATAATTAACACAACTGAGTAAGCTACATACTGCACAACGTATCCTAGTACCAGTCCGATTCCAAGACCAGTGTTGATATCACTGCTATCATATTTGGATCCCACCTCTTATGCTAAGCTTGGTGGTCAGTGGCGTAGCACCACCCAAGTCCTGGGTGTCAGATGTATGGAGTCGGAGGTGTAAAGGGACTTTGACCTCAGGTTGGGGCGGACTTATTTTAGAAAGAAAGAAAGAAAGAAAGAAAGAAAGAAAGAAAGAAAGAAAGAAACGTGCATGTTCTACAGTAAATCTAATGACTGCCGGGGGGTCCTCTGCTGTTGACCCTTGTTCTGAGGGGCTAATGGGCGGAGACCTGTTTGTGTGCTTCTTTGGGGTTTTTTTTGTTGTTGTTGTTGTTTTTTTAAATCCTCTCAGGTCCCTGCTGTGATGCGTACTGCAGAAGTAGGCTGGGGGCGCACACACGCTGCAGCGCCACGCACCCCTCACACACACTCCCATATACATCATTTCCATTGGACATTGGCACAGAGACGCAGCGCGACGACCACTCTGACATATCTGCTTGGTACGGACTGCCGAAACTTCTGAGACAGGGAGGCGGGTAGATCCTTTTAGCTGGTCCCAGATAGTGGATTCAATCCACGCTCTCGTTTCTTTCTTTGCTTTTTTCCCCTCTCCTCCTCATTTTCTCCTCCTCCTCGTCTTCGCCTGGTTTCGTGTTACAAAGCCCAGGGAGGGAGTTGCGCGGAGAGCCAGTTCTGTGTGAAAAACTGAATGACAGGATCATATGGCTTGATTTGCCTTACAGTCCAAACATTTTTAGGAGGAAAAAAGGCATAGGGGACACGAGAGGAACTGCGAGAGAGAGCATCAGAAATTGATGAGGATGTGGAATAATTTATAACTCAAATTCAAAAACAAACGTGAGATAACGGAGAAAGCAGAGAGAGAGAGACAGAGAGGCAGAAACGGATACTGGCTCCAGTCGTCAGAGAAGGACGGAGAGCGGGGAGGAAAAGCGCAGGACGCATTGCCCGTGATCATCAGCACCATCACCGTAATAATAAGGTAAGTGTGCGCTCGTTATTTCTCGGCAATATTGCTTCCAGCGCTGCGAGGCGGCTGGATTTTAACACACTAACGAAGCAAGCAGAGGCAGAAAACATCCCAAACCCCGGAGCGTCCGAATCTCCAACTGTTGCCAAGAAGCCCACGTTTTTTTTAAATTTCTTCCTAAAACAGCACCATCTAAGGTGCAGTGCGTTTGTATAGACAGATGATTTGGGGTGTTTTGGGTTGCCAGTTTTGGGGCTCAATGCGATGCAACTTTATCCCCTTTTCGCGCTGTGTAAACACAGCGCACTGCGGTCAGGGGCAGTTGGAAGGGAATCAACTCCGGGCTTTTTTCTACTGTATTTCTGTGCATCTACTGTAATGTGCTGCCGCTGCACCTCCACAGTCACAGCCCGGCAATGCTACCGTGCAGCAAAAACGCACAACGTGAAGCTGACCTCTCGGTGTATACTGGTGCAGCAGTCTGAGAATGATCTCTTTTGTGTCTGCCTGTATTTCAGGCTCTTAAGTTCTGAGCGAGTCTGGTGCCTGACAAGACAAACTTTTAGGCACCTTCTTTTGCTTGGTAGTGCTTTTTTCCGCCTCTAATAACATCAATACAGATCCCCCTCGTAATCCTCACTCACTGTGGCCGCTGTCGTCTTCCTGCGAAGGGAAACTGCTTTGTAGATTTCAAAGTTTTCTGCACTTGTGCACATGTGTGGATTTTAGATTTGTGAAGAGGTTTTAAGTTTCAGATGCCAAGAAAGAAAGAAAGAAAGAAAGAAAGAAAGAAAGAAAGAAAGAAAGAAAGAAAGAACGGAGTCCCTTCAACTGCTGCCTGTATCCCTCAGTTAATACTCAAAAATGAAGCTCTTATGGTGACAATAATCCACTGGTTTGAGATATTACTTTGGAGTGGTTTCCTCCTTGTTCTTCTTTCCCTCTCTTTCTTTTTTCCTTTGCCTTAATGAAGTAAGTATTAGCTTCACTTGAGTGATTATTGTAATTACTGAGGAGGAGGAGGGTTGGAAGGTGGAAGGAGGGGCGTGTGTCCACACTGGACAGTGAGGAAGTGAGGGTTGGTGTAAGGAGGTGGTAGTTTAGAAGAAGGAAGGAAGGGTGTTGGATTGGGGGTCCCTGCAAAGGGCTGTTGCCATGTGGGACAGAGGAGATAGGTTTTTAGTAGTGATATCATACTTGAGGATCTGTTTTCTGACTGTGATATTTGTGTAACTGTCACAGGAGACTCCCTTTCCCTGTACCACAGGTGGGCGGGTGGCTTCTGCAGGTCTCTGTGCGTCCGCTTGTGTCACTGTGTCATTTGCAAAGATTAATGGAAGCAATAAGCGAGTAGAAATCAGAGTTAGCAAGTTGACATTTGCCGTGCAGAGGGATGTAGCAGTGGATAAGCCTGCCAAAATTCAATTCACCCACCTTTTAATTTGGTATAAATCAAGTTCACAGACTTTGAGGGGGAAAAAAGAAAAGTAGACACATAATCCTCACTAAAGGCACGCGCAGTATTGCACAGATTATTCGGCAGTGAAGCGGGTTACAAGGAGAGATCTTTCAAAACCAATTTAGTTGTTGAAGGATTCCTCCTGACATCTGCATTATTCCCAGGCTAAAAAAAACAAACTTAAAAATCCACTTTTATCCAGGGTGTTCGCAACAATGACACACACTCTGTCGCTCTCTCTCTCTCTCTCTCTCTCTCTCACACACACACACGCACACACACACACACACACTGTAGCCCTCTCGCCCCAGATGTTAATGCCTCTATTGAGAGAGCCACAGGACTCCTGCCGACTCAATCTCTTCATTGTTGGACAGACAATGGACTCCACATCCTGACAGCCAGCCTCCTTCCTATATCCCCCTCATGCACTCCTAAAGCTGCTCCTCATACACATGCAGTGAAATGGCACACAGTCATCCAGGCTGATAGCGCACACATGTAAATGGCAATGCCTCTACAGGCACGTGCCCAGCTTCATTTGATGTTTTCATAAAAGCTTGACTGATGTGGAAAGTCTCCTACTGTTTGTGTGTGTGTTCCCGTCTTGTCTGGGTTTCATGCCATCCATGCTGGTCCCCTCTATTCCAAGGTTTTGCAACTGATTTGCTTTGACTGATGTGAGTGTTTTGTTTACAGAATGAAAAAAATGCTTGTTAAAGTTTCTTAAGAGGCACATTGCAGCATTAGCCCCAAAGTTCTTAAATGTCCCATCGGAAAACTGCAACAAAGAACAAATCACAGGCAGTTTCCACACGTGGGGGTCAACACTGCGTCATAGACCATACGTCGTGACAGAGGCAGATGCCTCCTGTCTGCTCTGTGCCCGCCCGTTTGCGTGCGTTTAATCGTCACCCCAGTGTCACATGCATCACGTCAGCGCGACGTGTACTGCAGCCCACAACCAAGCAGCTGAACACAGTAAAATGCAACAATGATGGGATCATTGCTGATTATGTAACTCATTTTGCATACGGGAACACACAGAGCCTGTGTTCACGCCGGCTGTGGTGTATCACGAAGGTATGGATCTGAATCCGCTCATCATAATTTCCTTGGAGGCTCTGTGTCTTTTGCAGAGCAACAGTTGATGTGCCAGCTTCCCACAGTAGGCTTTTTTCTTTTTTTTTTTCAAAACGTCCTTTCATCCCAGGACCGATTTAGTCTATCTGCTTTTCTTTGCTTAAAAAAAAAAAGGATCTCACAGAAACAGATTTTGTTTTGTTTCTTCTGTTTCACACTGGTCTGTATTTCCTGCTGAGGTGCAAAGAGTTCACATTTCGAGCTATGCCCTCTGTGTTCTAATGCAGCTCAAACATAATCGCACTGATTCTGTGGGGGGTTTTTAGAGCTCCTCGGTGTATGTGTGTGTGTTAAACAGAGATATGGTTCATGGGAGGCCAGATGCAAGGTCCGGAGAGCTGAAGCAGATGGGTCGTGTGTGTGTGTGAGGGGAACAACGTGTTGCAAGTATGGGCTGGAAAGGCTAATGTTTAGAGAAGGTGTTTAAAGGAACACTGTGGCAAATGTGTCAGGGTTCAGGTTCAAAGTGATATAAACCTTATGCTGTATGGATAAGACAGTGTGTGTGTGTGTGTGTGCACGCGCGCAAGATGTGCCTTCATGTTCCTAAGAGTAACATCACACACATGAAACTCAAACATTAACATAGTGTTACACATTAGCATGTCATTAGCACATTAATCACAAACGCTGAGCGCCTTTAATTAAACCCGGTCACATTTTATGCATTTTTTGTTGTTGTCTAATGCATATGTCTAAAATTATTTACTTCTGCTCTTACACCCTGCCTTTCCCCTGTTTTGAGTCTATAAGTACTGCTAGATGAAGTGCACTACAAGTGCCCAGCTGGTGCACTCATTACAACTAAAAAACTGAAAGAACAATGCTATGTTCTTCTTTGGCATCCATTCTGGACATTTGGAGGAAGGGAGGGGACCACTATAAAATGTTAAATCAGTAGGAGGATGTATCGTCAGCACCTATGGTGATGTCAGTGCTAACTGCCTTGCTAATATTGCTAATTGTTGCCTTGCTAATATTGAAAAATCTCTATGTGTTAATGACACATGCTCTGTTGTATTGTTTGGTATACAAGTGCATTATTGTCGTCTTTGCTGTAGAGGAATTTTGTAGGATAGGTGGTCAGAAGCTCGAGTGGTTTGGATAATGGTTGGTAACATCTTGCAACTGCTGCTGGAGGTTGCTAGCAGTTGCTAGTTGCAAAGTGGTTGCAAGTGCATCACTCAAAACTCTCTTTTTAATTGCTTTGGTTGCTAGTAGGTTGCCTGAGTCGCTAGTAGTTTGCATGGAAGATGCCAACTCGTCTGCAAACACTTGCAAGCTCCTCCAAGCGCTAGTGAAACTATGAAAAGTCAGCACAAACCGGTAAACAGAGGCTGTTTTCCTCAAGGTTAAAGTTGTGTTTTTTGAAATGTGTTGGTTGCAGCAGTAAAAAACAACTTTTAATCAAAGACTTTTACAGTTTTCATAGTTTCACTATCGTTTGGCGTGTTCAATGGCGAGTAATATTAAAAACAACTCATTTCAAGTGTAATTAGCTTAAGTAAGGTAATGAATTGCCTATATAATAAATTGAATGTGTTGCAAAAACTTGTTTTGTTGTTCCATTTCTAAACTAAATACTAGATTAAATATTCAAATCCCATAAAGCACCTCATTGGTTTTTGCAGTTAAGCATGCCGTGTGAAAATGCAACAGAACTTTGGATTTCTTTACTTTGCACATTTGCATTTCTTCCTAATGTGAATGCATTACCGTTGAAAGACACTAAGAAAACACACAAGCATGTTAGTTGTCTCAGCAAATTCTGACGTTTCTTAAAACTGACGTGGTCGTCATTTATTGTCCAAGTACTACAGATGGCACTCTTCCTGTAACGCAGAGCACAAATTGTGCTCATGCTGAATGGTACACACACCACTGCACAACCTCCAGCCTCTGTCTCAGTTGCTTTAAGGCCTGCTGAGAAGTTTCCGTTAGGCAGCAAGGACGGATCCGGGGGGGTTTTGGCTGCGGCTGTGATTGCAGTTGTTCCGAGAGGAGAAGCTTTTTCTGTTCTGCAACTTACCCTTCCCTTTGAGCTTTTTCTTTTTCTCTCTCGCTCTCATCCTCTATCTCTCTTGCCCACTTACGCTCACATACACCCCCTCCACTCGTTTCGGCTCAACTCGAGTTGCATGATGAGGTCATTTTTGCATTGCCAAAGTGTAAACCCTCACCACTTATATAGCTCGACTTTAATTGAACAGACAAGTGCACATTCAGTCTACTGTGAATGAAAACTATGCTAGGATACTAGGGTAATCCTTTTTTGTGGCTCTAATAGTTGTGCCAGTACCTTGAATGCCCCGGGAGCAGCTGTTATAGATGTTCCTTTCATCTCTCCAAATCAATTCAGGTAAATTAAATGAAGTCTTACTGACATTATTGTCAAAAAATTAACAATATTGCCAAAAATTCACTACGCTCAGAATACAGAGTACAAAGGAGTAATAAATACATGTAACCCTCTGTGAATGATGCAGCCAGCCCCCCTCCCCCCATCATCCTTTGGGGCAATCAATAAATAAATAAGCCCTAAGGGACGAAAAGTGTTTCCAGGAAAGTCAGACTGGTGGAAAATCCAATATGGAGCAGAATGTTGGTCCTGGAGGCAAATATGTGCAGCTAGTATAGCTGTCTGCACCAGATTTTCATTATTTTTACAATATAGAAGTTTTGTTTATCAAAGCTTTTCATCCTGACCTGAAATCACCCCCCCACCCCCGGCTTTGATCATTGCAGTTTTAAAGATGTCAGAATGCAGTGCAGTCATCACGCAGATCTAATTACTGTTGTCTGACACAAATGAATGAACAGAACCTTTGTGTCGTAGCTCCCTGCTATGACACAAAGGTTTGCCCCTTCTTTTTTTCTTTCACCACAAGTAAACACCCCTTTTCAGGACTTGCTCGGAGAGTTACTCGAGGCTTTTAGAGGAGTTCGGTGGAGTTTCTCTTGATAGCTCGAGTCCTCTGCATTATTTATGCTGGGCAGAATGGAGGTGGAGGAGAGCCCTGACCTGCTTGTTTGTTACCAGCTGACCACTACTGGCCATCTGGTGCCTGCTAGCTACGCTATTTGTGTTTGTATCTAACAATAACTGGGTCCAAGTTTTTATGTAAAACAGGACACTTGGAGTTAGAAGGTTAAATTGAGTTTTGCTTACTTGAGATACAGAACAAATACATATGCATATATATAACATAGTACGTTTGGCGGACAGCAACAGAGGAGTGTGCATCTCTCTTTTAAAGATTATTTAAAAGAATAGTGTGAAAGTTGTGAGGCTGAATTCAGCAGATATTTCTGCAAGTTCGATCACTTTCTTGCTGAAATTTGATAGGATGCAGACCTAAAAGATCATATAGTGATGACAAGGTGGTACACATTTGAAAAGAATAAAACAAAATCTACTTCTGTAGCTCAATAGAGTCGCCAAACGTTTCACAAATCCATTTTTACGGTGAAACTTGTCGTAATATATCAGCGCACTTTTCCCCCGCTTCCTTAATGAGGGGCTACAGGAACAACAGCCCGGAGTTCACAGATAAAAACTGAACAGCTGATATTTTTTATGACAGCTTGAAGCTATAGTTGTTGATGCAGTGCCGCAACGTGCTACACAAACACATTTAATCAACAGCCGCAATCCCGAGAACAGCTGTATTTCTCAGATGGTCACAGGAAATAGTCGAGCCATGGCCAAGAGTGGCACCACTGAGTGTGGAAACGTCTTTCTCCTGCCTTTCGTTGGGAACGTCTTCAAATCAGGTTGTTTTGCTACGTCACATTTGAAGAGGAAGATTATTCAACTAATGGTAAATTCCTCTCTTGTTACTTATCTAATCATATAGCGTGCACACATTCATTTTACCCTCAGCTTTACAAGAACATTTGGAGATTAAATGTTGAGAATAATCTCAGCCTAATGACTTATATCACAGAAATAAAGACAAATATGTTATTGTGTGTGTTGCACTAGAATATTTAAGGACAGTGAATAAAAAGGTACCATGAGCTCCTGTAGCGGGGTTATCTGTTCCTTGTCTTCATCCATCTCTTCATCCCTTCTTCCCTCTCCGATTTTGTCCTTTCTCTTTTTGATTTATGCTCGTCTTCCTCCCTCACACTTTCTTTTACTTCTTCTTCTCATTCTCTCAGGCCTCATTTCTAGCCTCTGTGGTTTAGTCCTGCTTGGTCTCTCCTGCCTACTCTCCTTTCTGTATCTCTTCAGTCCTCTCCATATCTTCGGCCCGTCAAGACTCAGGATTCGCTTGCTGAAAAAGCTGGAAATATCACAACTGTTGAAATTCCTTTTCATCTTTGGTTTGCAGTGCAGGCCACTCAGTATAAATGTGAAAGCATCTGATTTACAAACATAGCTGCGGCACAGTTTAACTATGATCAGAGAAGAATGAACACTTGCTATTTAGACTTAAACTCATCATGGCTGATATACAATCACAGACACTTTATTAGGTACGCCTTGCTAGTATTGAGTTAGACCCATTTAACTGCTGTAACTGTTCGTAGCATTGATTCAACAAGGCTCTGGAAACATTCCTCAGAGATTGTGATCCGCATTGACGTGATAGCATCACACAGTTGCTGCAGATTTGTTGGCTGCACATCCTTGATGCGAATCATCCATTCCACCACATTCCAAAGTATTTGATACTAAGGGGCCCAAAGTTGGCCAAGAAAATATCCCCCACACCATTACACCATCACCAGTAGCCTGAATCATTGATACAAGGCGGGATGGAGCCACACTTTAATGGTGTTTACACCAAATTCTGACCTCTTTTTTGGACCATTCTCTGTAATCCCTACAGATGGTTGTATGGAAAAAAACAGATCAATCAGCAGTTTCTGAAATACTTTGGCACCAACACCCATGCTACTTAAAGCACTTAAATCAACCTTTCTTCCCTATTCTGATGCTAAGCTTGAACTCATCAGGTGGCCTGGACCATAGCCACATGACGTGCTGGTTGTGATTGGATGGTAAGATATTTGCATCAGCAAGCAGTTGAACGTGTGTACCGAATTTCACTCTACAAGCAACTGTACAATGACAATAAAAGTTCTAAGTTCTAATGAAGTGGCCTGTGAATGTATATTTATCGGTACATTAGTAAAGTGTGTAGCCTAAATTGCATAAAGAAAAATCTGAAATATACAATTTTCAGTTAGTCAATTTCATACAGTTTTATAAAGCCATAGATTGTGAGCAGAATCACTTGCTAAAGTGCTGTGGAACAGTAAAACTACAGCTGTTGATGTTTGACCTGAGTAAATAACAAAAACCACAGAGTCCACCTCTCTAATAGCTAATAGCTTTGTTATAATTTATATATTAGCTTTTTGTTCAGAGCAAAACACAGAAAGCTGATGGGATTTGAAGGCTTCTGACTAAGCTAGGCTAACTGTTTCCTGCTAAGCTAAGTTTACGGACTTCTTGACTCTTTTACTACTTTCTATAAAATATGCATTGAAGATTAAAGTGAGAAACCACAAATCAGCTTGATAGAATAATTTAGCTAATAATTTATCATCATTTTCACAACTATTAAAGTGCCCTATAGCAAGTTTCAAACCGGACACAACAGATACCATCTTGGCAGCCATTTTGTTTGTGTTTGAGTGCTGAACTTCCTTTCCCTGTTCTGTAGCTTATCTAGCAATGTAGACTATATTTTCAAAACAGCAATGCTTGTTGTTTAGGACAAAACTACAGCAAGTCCAGCTGAAGTAAGAAATGTTATGACGCTTTGTTGTTATAGCAGTTGGCAAAGACGACAAGACGTCAAGAACTGTGATTCTGACATGAGAGTGGAGTGGTTGTTTCTGATCTTCTCAGCTAACTCTTGGCATGAAAGCAAACACTTCTTTTGCCTCATGTTGATGTATTTCTTTAATTGCTGTTCGCATCTATAATTATAGTAAGCTACATAAATCAATACCAATCCATTTGCACTGCTTCTGGGTTTCCTATTTGTTTTTTTCATCTCCCGAGTCGAAGAGTGGCTCAGGGTAAGAAATCTCCATTATATTTGATACTTATTTAGTAATTTCCTTTTCAGATAGCAGATGGACCCATCTATCCTATCTGATGCTGCTTATTGGGTCTGCCCATGCTTGGCTGAGGCTGAAATTGTAAAGCTGGATTGGGGAAGAGATAGTAATATGCTCAGCCAAAACAAAAACCTTGTCCGTAAGCCAACTGTGTTTCGGGGGCACCGTGTAGATTGTTTAGCATGTTTCCTGAGGGCCCCAACTTGCACGTTAGTCAGCCGTTTGTTATTTTGCTTGTTCCAAGTCAGCAAATGCATTCTGGCTCAGTTGACTGGGCGATGTGTTGTGCAGAGAGGACCACTGGAGTTGTTCCCTTCTTTTGTTATTCAGGTCTCGGTGATACGTCAGTCCTGCTCTGAGCCATTGTGTATACGGAGGTTCCCATTGTTTACTGTCAGTTGCAGCATTGCTATGTGTGTGTGAATATGCATATTCAGCTGCTTCTTGCCGTTTTCATTCATTATTTTGTCCTGGATAGTCTATGTAAATGTGTCCAGGCCAGCAGCAGAAGATAACAGTTAAAGTACTGGCTCAAACCCTGCATAACTAAGACTGTGTGTATGGGAATAATGATCCAGATGCAGTGCAGTAGGGGGTGTGTAAAGGAAAGTAGGCCCCTACCCTCCTCTTCCCCCGTGCTAACCAGAGCATGGTAGTTTGTTTTTATGACAGCCTTTTTTTGGCATTGTTCTGGTCAGATAGAGCTCGCCTTTCCTACCGTGGGACCGGCCGTTAGTGCAGGAAGTGCTGGGAGGGCACAACTTGAACGCACACACACACATGCTGGATTGCAGGCTACAGCACTCGCAACCCCTCCCAAGCTATCGCCCCACACTCACGCATAAAGTTTTGAAAGGACAATAAAAAAAGTTGCCCTGTGGCTCGTCGGCTGGTAAGCTGCAGCTTATCCAGGAAGGAGCTGCAGCCAGGCTAATGGCCTCTCTCCAGGGTAGGCTCTACAGAAGGGCCAGTGGAGGTTTATCGGCAGCAGGAGGGCCCCTACATGACTGCTCTCTGAGATCTCCACTGAGCTTGTGTGTGGGAGTAGCTTAGCTTTCGTAGCTAGAAGGAGGGTGAGAGCTATTCTGCTTCATTTCCTCCTGTGATTGTCTTGGGTTAGCTCGGCCTGTAGGAAAATTAGTTACTTATTACCATTCTCAGGTGAAAATACAGGTGTTTACCCAGTGTAGCACTTCTAAATTCAAAGATAACTATCCAACCTTATTGAAAAGTCAAGGTAGACTTCTACTAACCAAGCATTTCTTTCACATACTACAGGAAACTTTTGGTCAGTGCAAAGAGGATGGAAGGCAGTGTGTGCGCCATACTGTTCAAATGCCTACACATCTGTGGTTTATATCTTTGCCTTAATTGGAGACGTCTCAGTAAGGAGTCAGCGTGATTTGTAGAAAACAATGTAATGTGCGATGAAGAGGAGTGAGATGACTTGCCCCCTGTCTGACTAATCACATTTTGCCTCATGGATCTCAGCATGACGTATCTACCTTGATCCACGTCCATGAATCACCGATCTCTTTCCTCGTCTGTTGTGACTGAAATTAGACAATGGCACAGTCTTCATACCAGCTGCTAATACTGCAACAGAGAGGTATCATGTCACAAGTACCATCTAAAAGATTTATTAAACAAGAGCCTTGAAGAAAGAGGCAATGCAGGGAGTGAATCATTCATGCATATGCTAAACTCACTGTTTAACCAGTAAATGCAATGATATCTAACACTGTTCCACATGCAGTTAGCCTAAAAACCGGGACACATCCTCACAACGTTTGCTGATCATGAAGACGGCTTCAGTCTTCTCCTCTTAAGACTCCTGTTGAGCTTCTTTCATTCACTTTTTCCACACTTAGCTTATCTCAGGCCATGCTATGGTTCTTGTTAGCACCTTAATGGTCTCACCTGAAATCTAGCACTAAATCCTCCTTTGAGTCTGTCTGTATGAGCAGCTGCAGACACAATAGCCCCTATTGTTGAGGGGCGGGTTTGAAAAAGAGAAAGCAATTCTGGACTGGCCCCTCTCGCCTACCCCCTGTCCTGCTGCAGACTCACCTCTGACCCGCAGGCTGGTTGCGCTCTCACCCATCTCCCGCTGCTCTTTTCCAGTCCACTGCTCTCTGCATGAAGCCTGACTCGTTTGAAGAAAGAGATGGAAAGAAAGGAAGATGCTCAGTGGGACGAGGCCTCAATAATACGACAGAAAGAAGATAAGAGGAGAGGGATTTCGACTGGGATGAATACAAGAGGAAAGGTTGGCAAGAGGTAAAAAAAATAGAGAAATGTGTTCAGGTTGCCAGGTTTGGTCAACTCTTAGAGAGAGACGGCAATTGGAAAAGCAAAAAGGAAGCCGGCTTGCCCAGACAACGGCCCTGAGAAACCAAGATAAGAGCTGACCAGCAGTCAACAATTACACCATCAATTTCCAGTCTGGCTTTTGCCTTCTCACTCTCTTTGTCAAGCTTACCACTCTTTTTTTATTTCTCGGTACTGTCTCCTATTCTCTTCCCGCCCCTGTTGTCTCCACTCTTTGTGTGTTTTTCAACGATCTCTCTATGAGGATCCATTCATTATCATAGAGATAAACTCTTTTATCTTGTGTTTGGAGAAATAAATAAAAACTCTTTCTTGAAATATTTAATCAACTACTGAAGTTATGGATAGTTTTGAGGCATTTATAGCACATATCAAGTAGTTCAGCATGTGAAGCTATATAAGTTTAGCTGAACAATTAGCTACAGTTTAGAAAAACAGTGGTTGGAGACCGTGGCCCGGCCAAAATTATTGCGACTGTGTGAAATCTTACTGCCTCTGAAATAGCTGCTTTGAAGGCGGACGCCAAGTCTGTGATGACTCGTAGTCAATTACCGTCTTCAAACTGACGTTAGTGTGTCAGAGATAACGGTAAAATGGCGATAAGATGGAGTCGGTCTCCAATCAGTCTGTGATTAAATGGGGTCGGGCGGGCAATTACATGCTATCTGTTTATGATAATACGCTAGTTAACTGTGGTAAATTAGCAAAAGTCTCAAATCTGTTGTGTCTGCAGATTTGTCATTGTCTACATACACAGAAATTCACATTAAAGAGACTTTCATATTAACTACTGACAGACAAACAGAAACTCATCCACAGATATCGCGCTGTAGTTTTCCCAG
>NW_005187604.1:776765-777832 GCF_000239375.1 Pundamilia nyererei
AGCTACAAATATCAAAGTAGTTTTTTTGGACTAGACTGTAACACATGTTCTGACTATGGCCATTTTAACATGGGAGCCCAGAGGGAGTGACGGCCTCCTGTGGCTGTTTGCAGAACTGATTTTTTTGCCACCTATGTTTGATCGGCTTTTCAGAGGTTGCTGCCTGATAAAAAATGTCGTTTTTTAATTGTTGTTGTTAAATAAGTGTTTGATGTTGTGGAAAATTAGAAGCAGTTTGTTATCTGAACATTGCACGAGGCTTCAACAGTAACATTATCAAAATCAAGCAAGCCTCTTCCTAGTTTTGTGTTTCCTCCTTGAGGCGCATTGCAGAGACACATCCTGGTAGTCTTGCATACGATGTTTACCAAGATAAACCTTAAAGGAAATCTATTCTGATAGTTATTACTTGCTACTTTTATTTGAGGGAAGAAGGTGAATACTATACTACTTATGCTTTCAGCGCTCCTTCAAACAGTCCGTCGAGTACCGAAGGCCAGGTGTTTTCTGTCAATTGCTCTCAATCTCACCTTCGCCAGCACATTCACACATTAACTGCCAAATGTGCGCATTTGCTCGCACACTTTTGCATGCTCAGTTTATCTTCCAGTGTTATTTTCTTTTCTTTCCCGTACCTATTAGGCAAAGTCTTTTTTAGGAACGCCAGGGAGGAGAGAACAGCTAACTCTTTATTATGATTTTTTTGCCTGAGGTTAGACCAGCCAGGGTGCACACGCACCCTCTCACGCACACACAAATCACGCAGAGGCGCACACACAGATAAACGCGGCAGCCCTCTGATTCAACACTTCAAAAAATCAATAATGTCTGTTTCGAAAAAGCCTTAAAGCTAATGCAAAGAGACGGCGAGGGAGTGAAGGGGGGTGCTGATGAACCCCAACAACAGGCACTTACAGCAGGCTTACTCTGCCTCTGTCTTGCTTGCTTTCTCTGCTGATTCTCGATAGATGGGTAGATAGATAGATAGATAGATAGATAGATAGATAGATAGATAGATAGATAGATAGATAGATAGATAGATAGATAGATAGATAGATAGATAGATA
>NW_005187604.1:777852-786338 GCF_000239375.1 Pundamilia nyererei
TAGATAGATAGATAGATAGATAGATAGATAGATAGATAGATAGATAGATAGATAGATAGATAGATAGATAGATAGATAGATAGATAGATAGATAGATGTGACCATTTTAAATGGGCTTCCCTTCTTAAAATTCATTGACAGTCCATCCCTCTATCCATCCTGTCCTCTCATATCTTTGTGGCCGAACAGCTCTGATTTGTGTACCAGGATTAAAATCCTCAAATTTGTCTTTCACTCCCTGTGGGAGAGGACTGTGCTTTTTAATTAATTGATTTTGAAATGAAGTTAGCTGCTGTGTCTGTCTGTGTGTGCGTGCACTGACGTGTCTGTCTGCGCGGCGGGTCTCTGTGTGGTTTCGGCTGAGTGTGTCAGAGTGTGTCCCCGATGCTTAGCTTGGTAAAGGAGGGGTGGGGTTGTGGGTTTTGCTGAGCGTGTGTCTGTATTTTTCTCGTTGCCTTTGTTGGAGAAGCTGCCATAATAGATATCTAAATCTCCATCCGAAAGTGCAAAAACTATAATTTGTGTTTCTGTAGGCCTCATGTGTGTGTTTAGTTTAGTTTCTTTACAATTTGTTTTTCAAATTAATTGACAGCATGTGTGGATTGCTGTGGTTTGGCCGTTAGGTAAGGCAGATTTTCCTTGTCTTTCACATGTGTTTATGCTATCCTCAGGTGCTGGCTATAGCCTATGAATTATATATAAGAGCTTCAGTTGTACTCTTGGTTCTCAATCATACACTGAGGACCTTACCATAAAAGCTCAGTGGTTCCCTTTGCTTATTGGTCTGACTGCATCCATATGAGCACAAGCTCAAGTACTGAAAAGCGTCTTTCCTGCTGCAGTAGGTGTCATCGGGTCCGCACTATGGCATGACACATGACAGACTCACAAGGCTGGTAAACAGCCTCATCGCAGTGACTCAGAAAAGTCTACTTCTGATCAATCTGTTCTGCAGATTCTTCACCAAAACCAGATTCAGAATTAATGCTACACCCATTTTACTCATGGCTGCGGCCCTCTGGTTACTCATGAGCAGGAACTGCTTATGAGCCCCTTTTAATGTGAGCGCCTTTGCATTTGTTCACACTTTTTCATGAACGACAACCTGTGTGAGGGCCGTCACGGTGCTCTGTGTGTTTCTGACTTTTGTCACGCGCAGCTGGGCGGACGCGCTCGAATGCTTTGTCCATGAGCTGCTGCAGCGTTGTACGCCTGCCGTATTATGCGGCGCACACAAAGGTGCGTTCACCGTCGCAGCATGTTGCCACTGCGCTGGCAGCACATGGGGGATTGTGCCGCTGATCAGTGGGGTTGCTTTGTGCATCACAGTGGCAGTGGTGGATCTGCTGCTTGCTGTCAAACCCACACCGTCTGTCGCAGTGTGTGCGTGTCTGTGTGTATTTCTGGTAATGTTTTTGTCAGCTTGTCTGCGTGTGGGTCTTTGTGTCTGAATATATGTGAGTGTGCATCTTTGTCTCTTTGTGAGCGGATGTGTGGATGTTTGTCTCTGATCCTGTGTATGTGCGTAAAGGCTGTAATTTTAGTGTTACTATTTATTATTATTATTATTATTACTATTAATTATACTAGCGCTATCTCCATATCATGTGTCTGTATTTGTGTATGTGTTAGCACAGTTACATGCATGATAGACAGATCTCCAGCTAGACTTTATTAACAACATTTACTACAATCTCTGCTGGGTTTGTCTGAGTGAGATTAAGATGTGGGCACATGCTCACACATGCACACGGGGGGCTGGGGGCATCCATTGTAAAATCTTTGAAAACATGGGTTGCAGCATTCCAACACATTCACACGCACTCATCACACTGATCTCACATATTCTTGTTCTGTCATAATGTGCCACACTTCCCACACTTTAAAAAACCCATCACAAACAGGCAGTTTGTAATTAGTATGAAGGCTTTTTGAAGCATGCTGTGTGCTTCTCTTTTGTGGGCTGTTTCATTCACTATGAAATACCTTTGACTCAGAAACTCAAACACCTGGGAAAGTGCGCCTTAGTGTTGATACCAGACTACAAAGACATCAGGGTGTATCGCTGTCACTGTGAGTGGGTGAGTGTGTTTGCTGCATTTTGCAGTACCAGCAGCTGGAACCAATCGATTCGTCTTGCAGAAGGAATTGTTTGATTCTTTATCATTTATTTTATGTGAATAGTCTGCATTCAGTCATGAAACAAGCACTTCACTAGTAAATGATAAAATTAGCTTTTTTTTATATACTTAAACTAACAGAAAAATCGTGATGCAAAAGGAATCACCACAACAGCTGCCAGCACCAGGCATCAATAGACCAAATAGGCAATATTAAAGTTCAGTGCAACAGCTCAGAAGCTTAATTAAAAAGACAAACTCAGGTTAAATTACTAGCTTCTGGAATGGCCTCAGGCACACAGGCCTAGACACCAATCAGCAATCACCTGGCAAACTCAGGCAACCAAAGGAAACCCATTCAAAAACCAACCCGCCAACCAAACGCCAATCCAAGCGGTTGGTGAGATGATGATGGAGGATGCTGGCTGCTGCTGGGTGAAACGTGGGTGCTGCACCAAAAACCTAGTTAACAGTGGACACCAGCAGATTGACTTGCCTGCAATAATCAATATTTACTCTCCAAGCTTTAGTGCAATTGGGAAAAAAACTGGAGTCAAACTGGAAACAGAGAAATTTCACCTTCAAAGTAAAAGTCGTGGCTTTTGAAATGTGTTGGCTTCTGTATTAAGATACTACTTTTACTTTGAAGGTAGACATTCTTTGTTTCCAGTTTGTGATGCACTTGTTACAGTTTTAGTATTTATTGGCAAGTAGTTTTCAAATTTTTACAAAGAATCCAGCATCTGCCATACAATCTACTGTAAACTGTGGCAACCTGCTAGGGTCCAAAGCAATAGCAAGATGGTTTTCAGTACAGGACTGTGCAGATCTATGCAACCAGTTACATGCTAGCAACTGTAACCTCCAGAAATCACTCACACTCAGTTGGGGAATACCATTTTCCCCTCATGACTGATCATTATGTCATAGTCATATGTTAGCCTAGTTTTGTTAGTGTCATTTAACTGGGCATTTCTTTAAATTCTTTTTTCTCAGAGCACATTTGTGTTGGTGTGAACAACATGTGTGCAAACATGAGGTGAATAATAGCGGTTAAGAACCTTTATGTGCAGTGTGTATTGATATGCTAAGTATGTACTCGTGTTGCTAAATGCTAGTTAATGCTAAGTTTGTTTATTGAAAGATGAACTTTCAAATAAAGAGTGAACTGAACATAAATCATTTTAATAAAGCTTTTCATTCAATCATTAAATAATGCTATTCATCAGTTCTTTAAAAAAAACATAGGAATTAAATCCTTTCCTGTAAGGTCAATATAGAGACATTACTGTGGCTTTAGAAACACACCCTAACTAAATAAATAATCCAACTCAAGTACAAGCATATGCAAAGGTTGCCATTCTTATGATAACTAAGAATGTGTTGAGGTGTGAGCTTTTCTGAAGCTTGTAAAACTGAAGCGTATTGTTTTTTTAGTAAGATACAAACTAATATATATTACCATCATATCTTTACTCTAAAATCTTTTTCTCTTGGTGGATAAAAAATGATCAAGAAGTACTTCTCAGTTTGTAAAATAACTGCTAGCTAAAACTAGCTAATTTTTCAGCCATTGTAGATGTTTGTTTGTTTTATTCAGTATGCTAAGCTAGGTGAAAGGCTACATGCTAAACAAATTTGTACTTTTTAGTTTGGGAAAACAATAAACAAAAATGTTGAACCATTTTTACTTTGACATGGCTCATCATTTTTTAATTGCGACTCTTACTCTTCACAAAATAAAAACATCCATCTAAAAGGAAACCTGTGGTTTAATTGCATGAACATGAACACTGATAATTACAGATATTTAGAGGTAGGTGGACTAATCAACCAGTATATGTGTTTTGTCTTTTGTTTTTTCACCTTTAAGCCAAGTGTTTCCTTATTTTCTATCTTTATGTTAAGTTTACCTAGCTTGTCGTCTGGCTTTAGCTTCGTATTTAGCATGCAGACATGAGAGCGGTATCAATCTCAAGATTCTGGCAAGAATGCAAATAACTGTGTTTCCCAGAGTGTGGAATTATGACTTCAAAGAAAAGTGGCCCAACAGAGACAGAGATGCAGTGGCAGGCAGCTAAATAGATTGGAAAAGAGGAGGCTGAGAGAAAGTCAGAATATGGGAGAGGGAGGAAAAAAGACAATGGAGGTTGAAATGAAGAAAGGTTATAGAGGGAGAACAGGAGCCTGAGAAGTGTCTGAGATGATGAAAGACAGTCAGAAAAAGTGTGATAGAGTGATGGAGACAAAAATAGGAAAGCAACGAATACGGCAGATAAAAAATGGAGTGGCAGAATGTGTGATTGTTGTGGCCAGAAAGTCTCTGACTTCTGCTTGGTGACCACAGTCCTCGTCTGCACTTCATTTATTGTTAGTCTTTATTTGATTTTTTTTATACTGCTGTCATTTTCCCCACTCCCTGTTTGCCACCCAGACACCCTGCCGCTTTTGTTTTTCCATTGCAGCAATAAAATGGCCTAGTTCTCGTCTCTTGCCTTGACTTGTAGCACCAGTGAATGCTTTTTTTCGGGGGCTTGCTGAACTGTACTTTCTAGTAATTTTGTAATCTGTGTTTATTTTGTAAGAGCAGTTGATTGAAGTGCTGTGGTTTGTTGTTTAGATTTTACTGTTGCAACTATTTACCTCAGTGGCCGTGGCCTTCATGTTTTAAATGAGGAGAATGCAGACAGTGCTTTTGAATTTCTCAGCATGGGCCTAAATTATCATAAAAACAGAATGACAGATTTCTCTTAAATTTGACGCATCCTTTTAAGCAGGCCAGTTTGTATTTACATGCTGCCAGTCTGTCTCAACATGCTGCCCGACACTGGCGTTGGTTGTGTGGAGATGTGGCTTCCATTGCAGACTGAGAACATTTTTTCCCCCCATTTTAAATTGACTGCTGAGCCTTTGATTCGAGGGCTGACAGCATGTTTCAGGCTACCAATGAGCTTCACATTTCTCCGCATAAAGGTTTGTTTATGTTGATATTATTCAAAATGGTCTGCAATTTGTGACAGTTGATGGAAAGTTGAAAAAGCTTCCCAGTGACAAAGCCGCATGCGATGACAGTTTGCATGAATAAATTACAGGTTCTAGATCCTGAACTTTATGTCTGGGTTAGAATTAGATGAAGACGATTTTATTGAGCCTCATCTGTTATTGTGATGTAGGTGAAGTAATGATCTATTTTCTCCAGCTTCTAGGCTGTCAGCCTGTTAAACCCAAGCTGCAGTTCCTCAAGTGGCCACACGAAGCTGGATCCAAAGCGAGTCAGTTTCTATAAATTCCCAACTATACAGCAAAAGCAAACAGTCTCTGGGATTGTGTTACACTTTTCAACAGTTTCACTCTTATAAATAGAGAGTGTTTGGTAAGTGTTTGCAGAGTGTTTGACTCAGTTTCCAGGGTATTCGGTTGTAGTATCTGGTACCAGGTACTTTTTGGTACCTACTTCAGTGTGTGAATGTGTGTTTGAAAATGTGGATGACTGAATGTAGTGTAAAGCGCTTTTGGGTCCATAGGGACTAAGTAAAGCGCTATACAAATACAGGCCATTTACATATAGGCGATCCATAAATGTGTCGTCAGCAGACTTCATGCTACCAATTGGTTAGTCAGTGGCGCCCCTGACTCAAGTCATGAGAGGGACTCAGTTACGAAAGCCAAAACCACCATTGGGGCAATTTTGCAGATCAATTTTTCATGGCTACCAGTGGTTGCAAGATAAAAACTGACCAGGCTTTGAGGCTTTTGTGACCAAGGCCTGAGTTAAAGTTAAGTGCAAAGCCGCTTTGATTGCTAGGCTAGGTAAGAAGCACTAGCCAGTTGCTATTAGTAGGCCTTACTTGGTGCTAATTCATATCACTGAACTAGCCTGAATGCCTTTACATGTTGGTAGTTGATGAATTAGCACTAATTAACAAATATGTTTGTCTGCACCTTGCACTCAAACTGTAAGGTTTGCTAACCAAATTAGCTAGCTCCACCCTCGCTTCCCAAAACGGCCATTCCTGACTCCAGAAAATGAATAGTGCAACAGCCAGAATATGTTGAGCCTCCATAACGTGGTGTTGTGCTGTATGCAGTAAAACCCTATAGTCAAACTTCCCATAAGGCATTGCAAACCCACCTTAAAAAATGTGGTTTGTATGATCTTTCCTTATCACACATCTAAAGGCTGTGTCTCAAAGTTGATGAGAACAAATTGAATCCTGGTTGTTCTTTTGTAGTCTAACTCAAAAATCCATGAACCACAATTATCTGGCAAAAGTACCGACTAACACAATAAACATCCAAATTTACGAATTCAAATCAAACGTTGTCTTCCTTTCCCTTACCCTAATCAACTGAAGAGATTTAATCTTACAGTGTTACAGGCAATGCATTCAGCATTCAGCATCGAACGGCAAGCATTTAACAGGTTGCATTACATTTTAACGCAGTTTCTCGCTTTCCATTACCGCACCATTGATTCCGGTTAGGTTCGCATTCGAAATGGATCAAATGTGAGTGAGTCAAGGGTTTGGGTGGAGAGTTTCATCTCGACTCCCCCTGCTCCTGACAGTTTAAAGCACATCGAGCAATCGGCTCCGGGCTCTGTGATCTCATGACGAGGTCATATAATCCTCGTTGGTCACGGTGTCTGGGCCTGCAGTTGTTTACTGTTTAGCGACTGTGAATGTGAATGTTGTTTAGCATGATACACCTACAAGCCTCCCTCAACAGCATCAACTACTTTATCCTGTGAGAACGCACCAGAAAGGGAGCCCTCGTTGTAGAAACGCGGACGTCTCTGTGCTTTTAAAAGGGTTGAGCGATGTAACTCATACCAACAGCTCAGCTTGCTTTGGACCAGCTGGCAGCATTCGTGTTTGTACCCTCCCTGTCTTTGCCATGTCTCCACTCCGTTGCATCCAAAAGAAGCACAAATACCATAAAACAGCTTTGCTGAGGTGGAAAAAGAAATTGCTTTTGAACCGAACGTTAAATGCAGCCTAACCAGAGCGAATGGTGAAATTTGCCAGCTGTTCTGAATTTACAGAGCAAGACGATCTGCTGAGGTTGAAATGTGTCACATGCTCCGTTCCCAAGCTCCCTTGACGATCTAGTGTGACTTATAATTTATCTTGTCACAGAGTGTACATCTTGTAACGTTTTTTTCACTCTAGCAAAATGATACAGCTCACCAGTGAATAAACATATACCCAGTTCATAAAGCTTTCATGCGTTTGTTTTTCCTGAGCTTCGCTGTAGTAAACACGCTGTTATATAAGTCACTCCTTGTGAAAGATGTTCTGGAACGAGCACAGTCATTATTTTAGTGGAGGGGTGGGGGGGCTTTTTACCACAGGCATGATCACTTGTTCATAATTGCATCGTGGACAACAAAAAAATATTATTTGTTTGTATATACAGTTCACATTTACAGAGTAAAGCTGTCACTAGACTACCAAGCATTACAACCAGTCATTTACCTCACAGAACACCTCCACGTCCCTATTAGTTGAAACTGATTACATGGCTAATTAACATGTTATTACAGGTGCACAAACACACACACACATATATATATACACACAAGCTGTTTACACCAACATAAAATCTGCTTTTATTTTGACAAAAATGGGCAAAACAGACAGTTTCTCCACAAAGCAAACATATCATTAGCATTCCTGCACTTAGCTACAGTGCTGGAACAGATTGCACATAAATTGTACTCGGGTCAAACTAGTAAGGCTGCATTTAGATGCAGCTGACATCTTCATATGCTGTCAGTTTAATGGAACGCAGTGCATGTCTTAAAGGGGCTTTGCTAATGCCGAGAGCTCAATAACATTTCCTAGTGTGTTGTACACGGAGAAGACAGAACCACGACTTGATCTCAGAACCGTCACACCCCAAATTGTGACCACAACTGTGGATAGAAAGCCATCAAACAAGCATCCATGTGCGCTATGTTTAGAGTAGCCTCAGCACTCCATGCCAAACAAGATCCCTGCTGTTGCAGAGTAGGCCTCTACATGACATATAAATGATGAATGCATCTACCATCACATAGTGTTTTGGTTAACGAAGGCCATTGTGAAGCTCAGACAGACTTTGTCTCAGCAAATCATCATAATCTTTATAATGATGATTCACAAAATAACATGAATTACATCAAAAAAGTAGAGAATGAAACCATAAACGTATCAGGAAGTGCACAGACATTTACCCAAGATTTCTGTGTAATTAGACATTTTTTAAACTTTTCTTTTGTATACAGTCTACAGGGAGTGCAGAATTATTAGGCAAGTTGTATTTTTGAGGAATAATTTTATTATTGAACAACAACCATGTTCTCAATGAACCCAAAAAAACTCA
>NW_005187604.1:787629-838657 GCF_000239375.1 Pundamilia nyererei
CGAGCCTATACAGCTTGGAGTAAGACAACATGCATGAAGAGGATGATGTGGACAAAATACTCATTTGCCTAATAATTCTGCACTCCCTGTATAACCCAGCGTCACAGAGCACTCCAGTAAATTGAGTAAAATCTCAAGGTGAGTGAATAAATGTTTCAGACATCACCTATGCTCACCGGCATTCTGCAAATATAGACAACTGAAAGTTATTGAATACGAATTTCTAAGGGAAGTGAGCTTGATTCTGTTTATATAAAAGTTACAAATTTTGATCTGCAGTTGGATAGTTCAAAAACTTTGGGCCCAACTAATTGAACTACTGCTTCTTTGGATTTAAAGCTTCTAGATGAGCCGGCTCAGGGATGTGATTATGAGCTGCAATGGTTGCCACCCTTCAAGAAGTATCCTGTGCAAGGTGTGGTCCTGCCTGCTGAGACCACAGAGCCGATACAAGGAACTGACATCCCTCATGGCCTTGTAACAACTAAGAATGGGAAACCTATCTTGACTGTATTTCGTGCTTTCACGTGTTCCTGCAGCAGCACGCTTGCTCCTGCTTTGAATTCCTGCTAACAAACAAAAGATATACACCTGCTTTGATGCTATTACCCAGAATTCTTATGCTCAGAGTTGCAGCCTTTATTCTCCCATCAAGAGCCCCGCAGAGCACAGGACTCTCACAGAGCAACATTACACACAAAGACGGGGATACGCAGATACATACGCGTAGAAAACATATTCTTGGCTTTGTTCACCTGCTTTCCTCATTCCCTCCAAGCTACGTGAAATATCGCAGTTTTATCAGAGCCCATGGCTCGTTGGCATCAGGATAGGAGTTTTAGGGAACAAAAGCACTTGGTCAGGGTTAGGAAAAGTTAAGGGTATGGTCTAGAATACACCTTTTCCACAATTTTAACCCTACATGTGGAAGTCGAATGCTAAAAGGGTACCATTGTGGTGTCAAGGAAATTCTCAACAAGCACCCAAATGCAAGACTGGAGTGACACTGGGCTGCTCCTCCTCCCTCAGGCACGTCTTGCAGAGAACCATCCCTCTCCTCTCCTGTCAGGGGGAACAAATGAGCCGGGGCATGTTTCTTATGTGTGTGTTTGTGTGCGTGTGTGTAAGGCTAAACTTCCTGTCTGTTTGGTCTTCCTCTCTGTAGTTGCTTCCTCCCCAAAACATATACACACAAACACACACACACCTGCTCCGCACTGTTACCCCCTGACAGATCACTGACATGCTGCCTCTAGGCCATCCTGCAGTGTGTATGCGTGTGTGTGTGTGTGTGTGTGTGTGTGTGCATGCGTCTGTGTGCATGCGTGTGTGGTTACAGACACCCTCCCACTGAGCCAGTCTGGCAATTGCCATTTCTCAAGGAGCTAAGGAAGGGAGGGAGCATGGAGTAAGGATGGAGGGAGGGCGAAGGCCTTGATGTGAGTGTGTTTGTTGTCAGAGGGTTTATTAATAAAGATGACCTCAGCCTGTGCTGCACAGAGGGTGTGTGTGTGTGTTTTTTCTTTTCTTTCCGTCTTTCGTTCCTCCTTCTTTGTGACTCTTAAAATAATTATTATTTTGAGGGGGGAAAAAAAGGATTCATGTGTTTATGTATGTGTTTCTGCACCTTCTCGTGCCAGCTTTCTCCCTCCTCTTTGTGATCCCGCGGTGGTTGCACTCTGTTTATTTGGACTCATAATGCGTCTTTGCCATCTTTTGCGTGCATGCTAGCTCATCTGTGTACGTCTGTGTGTGGGTGTCTTGTGTGTGGGTGGGCGTAACAGGGATAATCCTTCTTGATATGACTCCTTTGTGTCTCAGCGTCCGTGGATGTGATTACGTGCTTCATTATGTCGGGCTAACAGGTTGAGTCCTCTGCGTGTGCGCGCGCGTGTGTGCAGACGTCAGTCACCTGCTGTGTGTGCAAGGAAGAACAGATGTCCCCGAAAGAATAGAAGGATGAGTAACTTCCTTCAAAGTGCAGGGCATTCCTGGCTGAAATCACTCTGTAAATCGAGCTCTGTAAGTCAGTTAAGGTTCAGTTCACTCAAATTGCAAAAGCACGTCTCTCCTGGTTGCAACAGACCATTCTGACTGGAGTCATTGTGCCTGTTATTTTGGATATTTCTTAGTCCTAACTACTTTCTAGCAATGAAATAGTCTCTATGTAAAGCCTGTTGGCTTTTGACAGTGTTTCTGTTGCGTTCTGTTGAACAGTGTATTTCGGTGGGGGGGGGGTGCAGAGTTTTATCTGTCAGCTAAACCTGTCTCCATTCCTATCTTTAGCTTTCTTGATGTTTTCTGACAGTCCCCTCTAGGTTTAGCTCCAGCATCCACACAGTGATACAGAAGTGTGTACAACTGCTGCCGTCTGACCTAATTGGCTCCAACAAGCACTCAAAAACTTTTAAACAGAGACCACTGCAGAAAGTGCGAAACATCCTCTGCACGTCTTTTAGTTTTATGATATCTTTTTAAGGTAACAGAATGACTCCCACTGAGCATTCCCAGGCATGCGTTCAACGCGTTTATTTTAGTTTGTCTGCAAGGCCTGCCAAGCTGAGCAAAACTTGGAATTGCAGCATGGAAGAAGGAAGAACTTTGTAAATGTTAGTCTGGATCTCTATCTTTAAAATTGCAAAATTGGGCACTGGCCTTGCAGGGGGATGCACCGTTCTAGTTGATTGTGTCTTCCTGTGTTGATGTGGTGTGGCTGCTTCGTTTGGACAGGATTCAAACCAAGTCTGGCGTGGACTAACGAACGGCTGCACTGCAGGAGCAGTTGTAAACTGCTCAAAAGAAACTTTTACTCAAGGTAAATGACAAAATTGGTTCCTTTATGATCAGTTTAAGATACCATTAAAGATTAATACAGAACTCTAAGAAATGTATGAAGTCAGGTTAGGTTGAGTTGGTGTTTTCAGTGGTTGAGGGTGATCTAATTTGTTTAGCTGTCGAGCCAGCCCATGTGTCTCTCCCAGAGGGCTGAAGCCGGCGCTTGAGTGGGACAGCCTGGCAAGCAGTGGGTCCTTTGGGGCAATGTGGTTACCAAGGAGGGAGATGGCGGAGCTCATTTTGCCCTCTGTCTGCCCTGCCACAATGAACACTGGGGCCATTAGGGACGGCGTTGTCCTGCAGCCCGGGAGAGCCACCAAATGAGATAATGCTCTGAGCTCACGCTTTTACTACCACCTACACACTACACACATGCAGGTATGCACATGTGCACAAATTAGGCAAGCACAAACAAATAAGATCCAGTGGGATGCACTGCACGTAGGACCATATAGACACACACACACACATATGAGTAGATGCATGAATTGATCCTCGCTCACATATATTACTCTTTGACCTCCCTCTCTGTCAATAATCCTCCACCCATGTAGGCAGCCCCGGCTATTTGCTATTTCAGCTGCAGCAGCCAGTTACATTTTGTTGGACAGACGGCGGCAGAAGCAGTGAGAGGAAAGCTAATGAAACAGGATATCCCTACCTCTGGTTATTCCACAGGAGAAGAATAAGGAAAATCACACATGCTTTGACCTTGAATGAGTCTATAAAATCACAGAGTGTGCTGAAGACCACTGCGTGTTTACCCAGTTTACTTATTCAGTGCCAGGCGCCGTTTTTCTGCCCTGTACTCCCCCGTAATAGGTCCCCGTCAGTAATTCAGGCATTGAGACATAACACTAAGTCATCCAGCGAGGTTTCAAGCGCACATAAACTCAGTGAAATTACATAGGGGGGATAAAACTTTGCTTTTAATGGATGCCTCTCTTCTTATCGACACCCATGCATGTCTGATTATAAAGACGCTTTTCTCGAAATGTTGACGTAAAAGGTTGTGAAACTTTGCATAAATGAGCCACAGCTGAGGAGGTGGTGTGTGTAGGTATCTAATGATTGCAGAGGACTACAAAGGGAAATGATGGGATCAAAGCGAGAACAAGAAAAAAAGAGTCTCTTTATTTTTTCTGTTTTCTCCTTCTAACCCCTATTTTTATTTATTCATTAATTATCCAAACTACTTTGCATTAATCTTGGTAAATTGGGCTCATTCAAAAAAAACCGTTTTATTACACAGTGATCCAGTGAATCAGGCTACTCAGTGACCCCCCTCTCTCACTAAGGAGGCAAGTGGAACAAAACCAAGCCAGCAAAAAGCTCCATACAGTGGAGGCCATCACTGAACTGATAACTCTCCTCCACATTCCTGAGAGCTGCAACACAAAAGGGGGAATCTGATTACTCTAAACACTAAAATATGTCTAAAACTGAAAGTTAGTTTTGATTTAAAGGTCGTGAATATCTTTTAAACTATATATCACCATATATACTGTCAGCAAATGATCACGTTTCTGCACAGCTATAACAACAACAGCTGGTTAGAAGCTCGCTTCATGACAGCTAACGTTAGACTCGAGTGCTCTTAAAATCCCAGCTTCCTTGCGCTAAACAGTTTGATGACATTCTTACATTATATGAGATTTTATTTACTAATTGCCCAAGTTTGACAATGTCAAACAATGACATTTTAAAGAAAGTTTCAGTGAAAGCAGCATAAATAGCACCTAACCGAGGCTAACAGCAGTTTACAGAGGTTAACAGTAACTAATTGGGGCTAACAACCACTAACAAAGGCTAACAGAGGCAGCAGGAAAAACAGCAGAGTTTGGTGCCAGAAAGTTCAGGATAGCCTCTAAAAGTCACCTCAGTTTGGATGCTTTAAACCGGGCATGCTGAGGTAAACAATGGACTCACAGGCTTCACTTGTTAAGTTACATACAGGCATGTAACATGTGGAATTGTCGTGTTTATTAACTTACAGATGGTAAAAATCGCTCTATGTGTGACAATGTTCGCACTATGTTACATAAGCTACAACTATCATAATAAGATTTTCAACTACCTTAAATTGTAGTACATATAAAACGACGAAGTCATTGTTAGCTCCTACCTGTCATGTTTCATGTCTGTGTGGTTCAGTTATCAAGTTCGTGTCATGTCTGCGTCTTGTCATGTTTATATGTTACGTTTTTGGGTTGGTATTATTAGTTAGGATTCAGTTGAGTTTCATTCTAGTTTCGTTTCTACTATAACTTCTAATTTAGAAGTATCTCTTTGTGCTCCATGTTTCATCTCCAAATTCCCTTTTCCCTCTATATGTTCTACAGTGTTCGCGCTCCTCGTGAGTTCACCGTGTCCACATGTTAGTCTGTCATATGTTTCATGTTGTCAAGCCGGTGTTGTCAGGTCTGCGCCTCTCCATATTTCCCGTTTTATTTTGAAATGCTTGTTTCCGTGTTCCTTGTGCTTAGTATTACTTTTCCCTGTCGTGGCATGATGTTCAACTGTGTCAGCTGTTTCCCCATGTGTTCCCACTTTCCCTAATCTCCTCTGTGTGTATTTAGTTTGTGTGCTTTCTTGCAGTCTTCGTCAGGTCGTCTGTGTTACCTCCCTCCACGTCTTGTCATAGTAGTCATAGTCATCGTAGTCATCATAATCATCATAGTTATCACGGTTGTCATAGCTGATTCATAGTTTTTCGTAGTTTCCACAGTTTTCATAGTTTTTTAATTTTCCCAGTTTAGGTTTTCCAGTTAGCTCTCGCCCCTATCAGCCAGAATAAACGGCTCGCTTTTTGTTTAACCCCAGTTTCATCACCTGCTGTGTCCACACTTGGTTTCTCCGTTTCACACTCTCGCACAGTCAGCTCCCGCTAACCGTGACACATACTGAGTAGTACTTAAATGAAAGTATTAATGTACTCATGGTACTGTAACTATTCAAAACACCTGACTTGTTACTGTCACTGAGTGGCTGCCATGACTTCTTATCATTATATAATGTAGTCATTTCCAAACCTTCAGAAGACATGCAGGAACAACATTGGACTGATAAAAAGAAGCTTCCACCGTGGTTTTTAGCTGCTAAATGCTCCACAATGTCCCCCCATTAGTTGCTAAGTGTCTAGATACCTGCTGTGCTGAAAGGGCACATTTGGATTTATTAAAGCTCTTTCATTTTTTCCTAAAATCTTACTAATGTATGAATGAATCAAAACAGTGACATTACAGGCTGTCAAACCAAAGCAAATGGCTGATTGATGCTAAAACGTTATAACTCTCTAAAATATGAATTAATGCAGCGTAGCATTTAAGACAAGTTAGGGATATTTTTTTTTAAAAACGTAACTTTTAAGAGGCAGTATTCAGGAAAGATTGGTCTTGGCATCAAGATAACCTTTTTACTTGCTGTGTTTTCTATTATGGCTCTTTTTTTAGCATTTCCATTCAGATAGAGCATTTAATGAGATGGAAAAGTTGACTTGCGACTTGACACCCGTAAACTGTGCGCAGTGAGGAAAGCAGAGATCTTGGAGTCAGAGTGGTCCAGGGAAAAGCTGTGCATGGAACGTTGCAAGTTTTATCAGAGGGTGCCTTAGCAGGACGGATTTGTTTGGCTTTACTCCTTAGTGAGACAAATATTGGGATGAATCTCCTCTCTGCTCTGGGCCCTGTTGTGAAAAGGCCAGGGCCCAAGCCAGGGCTTTACCATCACATCCTCCCACTTATGTAAACAGATGTCTCATACACACACACATGCATGCTCGCACTCAGAAACCTCTCACCCAACACACTCACCCCAGTCATTTTAAAGGGCTTTCCCAGAAATACAGTTATACTAATTCCAGTGAATGAAATCCTTTGCCTAAAAGGATGAGTTCATCCCTTTTATTTGTGTGGGAATACGAAGCGCTGCGTTGTGGAATACATCGACAAATGGGGGCATTTTTCTCTCTCAGTGTGTCTCTTCTTCGGTTTTGCTCGCACACCAGGTGCTGCTCAGTATTTTGTGTCCACTGTGGCTCTTGTGGGTTCTGGCACAGTGAGAATAACAATCACAGCTCCTCGGTTCAAACCGATATCAGTTGCCAAAAGCACCGACGCAGATGCCGCTCTTCACACAGGAAATGAGAGGATGATAGTGGAAGGGTCCCACTTCACTGGAAAAAGAAAATCACAATTACCATCACTTTATCTGTCAACACCAACAAATGTGGGGAGGGGGTGTCACAATGCAGAGACAACAGGAGGTGGAGCCGCTCGTTTGGCTGATGCGTTCTGGTCGACTGCAGAGCGAAAGCCTTTGATAGCATCTGCGCTGTGGGCTGCAGTTACAAAGTTCAGAGCTGGCAGAGCTTTATTTTTTCTGAAAAGTTAGAGCAGTCATGAAATATAAATAGCAGAAATATGGTTTGGTTTCCACAACAATGGGCACGGTCGTTTTCCATTTCTTATCTCTGAGACTGTAGAGAAATGAGATGCTTTAAATTTCAATTATTGTTGCTTTCTAGTGCTTAGCGATCTGTTGCATGTTTTTAACCGGTATGTGTGGAATGCTGAACGCTTCTCACCCTGCATCCTGAGCTTGATTCTGCCAGAAGTTCCTTCATGTTAAAAGGGAGTTTTTCCTTCCCACTGTCACCACATGCTTGCTCACAGGAGGTCATTTCATTGTTTTCTTGGTCTGTACCTTAAAATATTTGGCACTGTCATTGTCATTTGCAGCTATATAAATGAACTATAATTGAATTACATGGTAACCAACGTACAGAAACGGTGTGAAGCAGTGGGCAGCAGTGTGTAGGGACAGTATCTTGCTGAGGGGTACCTCAGGTTAGCTGTTCAGTGGATTCAAACCCCCAACCCTCCGATCATGGGGCCACCATTCGACCTACTGAGCTATTCCTGCCCCTAAAATAAGCCTGTGCTCCAGGTGAGGCTCGAACTCACAACCTCAGCATCTCTCTGCAGGTTACTGTCTTATAAGTACCACGCGCTGACCGATTGCGCCACTGGAGCTTACGTAAATACCCACTAATCAGTGCTAAGAGCAGAAATATATTTCAACATCTTGGATATCCGCTGTACCACAAAGCAATTCCCCCAAAAGGCACCAGCAACACAGTCAAATAGTCCAGATCAGTAAGTCAAAGTACAGGAAGTGAGGCCTTGGTAGTCCTATCAGTCAAAGCGACCATGACCCTAATTTTTAAACCTCAGCAAAATCTAAATGGGCGAGTTATTATATACTAAAATTACTCACCGAAGAGTTGTTGTGACCATGGAGACAAGGCTTTAAATGTGCCTTTTGTTGCTGTAAAATCGAGCATTTTAATAAGGGAATCTGTGGGGACTGACTCGTTTTCGCCACCAGCCTTAAGTGGAACTGCAGCTCCACATAGGCTTAATTTTTTTATCCCTCCAGGTCGTCGCTTCATTGAGACACTATGATTACCTGGTATTTTGAAAGCATTAGGAATCCATTAAGTATTCGTCTCTGATGACCTTTACCTAAATGTAAGTGGCATCGTGATCCAGCTAAAGGGATTTTTCACACTTTAGGAACCCACAAAATGTTTCTAATAATTGCTTATAACCGATCTCTATAGCCATAAGATACATCTTACAAGACTGATATCAATTTCAAAATGCTACATTAGCCACCTAAAGATGCCATTATTACTCTTTAAAGCCACGTGTCTGTTAAACCTTGTAACGGGAATAGTAAGACAGAGCAGACGCAATATTTCACATAAAGGACGAAGCACGGGGAAGATAAATGCAGTGTCTGCTGTATCAGTCATTTCTATGGTACTCTGAATAATCAATGCTTTCAGTTGAGTATGGAGGAATGACTCTCACGAGAGATCTCTGTATGAATTGACCGCCGTGTAGTGATGCTGATAATGGCTTCGGTGAATTGCGTCCATCTTTAATTTTAGCTTGTAAATCACAACCCTCAAGTAATGGGCTGCACTTAGAGAGGTCAGAGTTTATGTGTAAATCATTCTGGAGGACAAAGCTTGTGGTGTGAAGCTTTGCAGCTCTTTTTTTCCCCCGAAGGATATTTTTTTCTGATAGTGGGGGTTGGCAGTGGGCGTTCACAGCTCAGATCTAGCTCTGACCTTGGCCAGATGTCCACCAACACCGATACGTATGTGCGTGCACGCGTTTGTGTGTACGCCCTTCGTCTGCCAGGTTTTCGGAGAGTGCTTGCATCTAATAGGGAATGGCAGGCATTTTGTTGGGCTTTATTGCCACATGCCTCTTCCAATCCTGCCACTGATTAGAGCTGCCATTACTGGCACACCAACGTGAACGCGCGCTCTTACAAGGCAGACGTTGGCACACGCTCAAAGCTCTGGCCTTTGCATGTGATTAGCATCCCATTGCGTTGTCTTGTGCGGCGATCAAACGGAGCACGGAGTTGTGCTCTTGTCGAGGCCGATCGGGGGAAGTGACGGGTACGATGTCGCTCCACTTTTATTCAACTCATCAGGGTGCTGCCAGCTTAGACAATGTCAAATTTGCAGCTAAGCAATTAGAGGCCCAGGTTGTCACAATTGAGCCTGATGGGGAAAACTCATTGTGGTGGCATGCAGGCAAACACGTGAACACAGATACAGGTGCTGGCACACACAGACGCGATACATCCACCCACATGCGCACAAGTACATAGTGTATGTATATTTACAATAAGCATGCAGGCGATTAGCTCAGAAAGTGCAGGTGTAAACTGTTAGTCATTGCTGATTCACAAGCAGCTGGCTGGCTTCCACACAGCCACTCACTGTGCTGCCTGTCAAATACACAGGCAGCCAGCGGCTTGAGGTGTGTGTCCATGTGTATGCGTGTGCAGATGTTCTTGAAATCCTGCTATTTAGCCAGACCTCCTCCTCCACTCCTCTTCCTCCTAGTTTTTGGCCTCACGTGTGCATATGTGTGTGTGAGTGTGCTTTAGTTAATGTGTAGATGTTTTTGCACATTTATGTCTGTGTGGACTTGCAGGGATTTGGCTGCTGCTTTCTCCTGGATGAAGCCAGTGGAAAGCTGAGGTCTGGATGACTTACTTATTTAGGAAAAATACACCAGAGATGGACAGCGTGCTGCTGTGCTGTCACATAATCACATGTGCATGGGTTTGAATTCATCCTGCTCTGTAGGTAACAGAGCCAGTGACCTTAGTAGCAATGCTATATTTCATTTGGGAGATTTTTTTCTCCCCCCAATAACAGCTAAAGTGATTCTGCTGCTGTTACGGTTTCAACAGACATGCTGTCGGTTCAGTCCCAGGTGGAGGCGCTCACCAGAGGGTTAAATGCTCTACCAGAAGCAGTCGACACACATATACGCACAGAAATGCTCATATGGCGGATTACTCAGTGGCGTGAGGTTTCCGATTAAGTCTAAATTTGCTTTCCAGCACATTCAATCAACCTAACTTGATTTTAAAGGACCTGCCATCAAACAGAGTTTTGGACTTTTACCTAACTTGCTTCTTTACTTCCTTGAAACCATCAGAAGAGTTTCATCCTGTCTTTGGGTGTTCTCCTCCTTAACAAAGTCATGTCAGTAGCAGGTTTCATATCTTCACCGGCCAACAAAAAAACATGAAGGATTCCATTCATCTTTATGGTTTAAGAAGATTCTCCTACTTATTATACGTATAATAATCAACTGGGTAGCTTTAAAAGTGTCTTTGAACGAAGATTACAACACGGTTGATTTTTTGGTCATGAAAGGTTTTAGAGTTCTGCTTTTACATAAGAGCATTCACAGTCTCAAGGTTGTCACAATATTACCATAAATTTGCCAAAAAGTTTAAATTTGAGAAGTTTCTCGAAGATTGACTTTTTCCTTTTTGGGGGAGTTATGCCAAGGTTCTGTGCACAGTTTAATTTTTGTATGTGTGTGTGTGTTTGGTTCAATAAAGTTTGATGAACATCACAACTTTTCCAGTCGATACAGACAGCGGAGCACAGTGTTCATCGAGTGTAGCAGAGTTTTCAGTTTCTAGTTTATTGACAGTAGGGAATGAAGTATGATGGTGTCAGAGGTTTGGGCCTTGGCTTTGTGTGCTCCCTCTTTGTAACACTAGCCGGCCCATACGCTACTGACAGCATCTGCTTGGCCCTTGGCGCCCTCATTGTGATTAGTGAGCCATTGATGTTGACATGAATCTCAGCTTCTGCTCACACACACACACACAAATCCCGGCACGCACTGGCGAAGGCGCTGTAGTCAGTTATGTGATCTGCACTATGAACTATGGGAACCTGTGAATGTGAGCCTCGAGGGATCAGGGGCGTGTGCGTTCGTGTGTGTGTGTGTGTGTGTGTGTGTGTGTGTGTGTGTGTGTGTGTGTGTGTGTGTGTGTGTGTGTGTGTGTGTGTGGCTTTATTTTTCATGTCTAAGATCTTGTGATCAAAACCAGAAAAGCCTTGCAATAAAATTGAGTCAAGCAATTATCTCTGTGCATGGAACTTAGCTCCAAGCCTAATCTTCATACTCACTTCATACTGTTCATATGAAGGAGCATTCAGTGGTACAGTGTAAAGCAGACTGCTCAAATTTATTCTGTTTCTTGCAAAGCTCGCTGTTGTGAGCTCACGTCTGGGCTCAGCTTCTGTTAAGTCATTTATTACTCTGTATCTCTTTCAGCATTTTCTATTTGTGTATGTGAAACCTGTATGTTTGTGATAATGACTGCTTAGCCCACCCCAGGTAAAGTTAGAGATGCTTAGCATTTGCCTCTTTTTGTAGCATATTTGCTTGTTTGGAACATTCATTTGTAAAATCTTTTAATAGAAAACTGCAAGAGACTTTATTTGGAAAATTTACCTATTTAGGATGTGGCCAGTGGAGCCCAACCATTTTACCAGTGGACTGATATTATTGGCTCATTTTAGTTACTTGCTGACCTGTCAGTATCATCACTTGTAAGTGCCAAATAATTAAACATTTAAAAAGTACAGAAGAGACCAAAGAAACACCCTTCAACTATGTTGTGAGTTTCAACGTTGCCTAATTTGTCCACCAGGGGGCAGTCTGCAACTTCCCTGGTGGCAACATATGTCACACAACAATGAATAAATAAGTAACTATACAAATGTCAGAAAAATCTGTTAGTGTTGTGTATGTCTGAAAGAAAAAGAAATATTGGATATTATATCCTAAGATTGAATATTTTGAATATTAATGTTATCACATTATTGTCACTATCAGTCTTAAAAATCCTATATTTGAAGCCTAAATCTGGTGATTAAAACAAAACCCTTACAGGAAGTTACAGAGTAAGTTACGGTTACGAAGGATAGTGTGTAAAATGTACTACATTGTCATGCTGGCTCTCTGTTGTGGTTTACTAGCATGTTTCCGCTTGTGTTAGCTTGTCTTCAAGAGTAGGTAACTAACTAGGCCTAAACTTCAGTTTCCAAAACCACAAATTTCACACACAAAAACCACCAAGTGGCACATATTTGTTTGATCAGGATTTTCATGTTTCATGTACGTGGATGTGCAGGTAGGAAGTATATTTACATTTTTGAATGTGTGTGTGTGTGTGTGTGTGTGTGTGTGTGTGTGTGTGTGTGTGTGTGTGTGTGTGTGTGTGTGGAGGCCTCTAATTAAGTGCAGTAGCAGGTCTTGTCTGACAGAGACATTAAAATGATTAAAGCTGACCTGTCAGTCTCACATATCCACCCCCAACATCCAGCACTGCCACTCATTACATCTCTCCTCTTCTTCTCCTTTAGCCCAATGTGACCTTCATGTGCGACGTCGGTCTCTAGTCAACATTCACAACGAAGACAAGACAGAGTGAAAAAACATCTGAAGGAGAGATTACGACGAGAGCACACGGACGCGCGAGGGAGGAGAAGAAAAACAAGTAAGAAAGTAAAAACAGAACAAAGGGTGGAGAAGAAAAACACAGTGGCATCTTTTTCTATCTCTCACTGACAGCATGAATCAGAGAATAGAACAGGAGGAGGAATGGGGGGCATGTAAAATGAGCAAGGAATCAAAAGAAATAAGAAAGTGAATATAAGCAGAAAAAGCAAAACCATGCGGGGCGGAGGGTAGCAGTTGTCAAAACAGGACGTGGAAATTACAACCATTTTCAGGAACTCCCAGAAAGAAATTATTCTGCAGCGAGACAAAGAAAATGGAGAAAATGTATGACAGAGGAGAAAAAGAAAGGTGACCAAAAAAGAAAGAAAAAGCTGAATTTAGGCAGGATATTGGATTTCAGATTTCAAAGCATTTTGTTAAGAAAGACACTGAAGGTTACGTCTGTAACAAAGTGTATCTGTGTATGTGTGCGCGTAGCGTTTGCAGCTTGTCCTGACTGTGTATGTGCAAGTGGAAGGAAAGACGGCCATATTTATCTGAAAGTCGAAAAGTGGAAAACAAAGGGAGAAAAGAAAGAGAAGGAGAAAAGAGAAATGGATGATTGAATCTGACAAGCTATGAACAGATTTTAAAGGTTAAGTTTACTGAAGATAGCTTTTATCGTTATTTCCGTCTTCTGAGGCTGAATGCAACAAAGCACAAGGTTGGAATTTCTGCCTTAGTAATTTTAGTTTGATTTGCTCTGAAATCTGAGTGTTCCAGCATTTTAAAATCAGATGAGAGAAGTTGATGAAACTTCACAGATCTTTGTTGGGTTTCAATTTTTAAAATGTAAAGTTGTTTTAAAGCGCTCACAACAATCGTAGCGGTACAATCGCATACTAATACGATCGCTTCGGTATCACTTCTCAGGCTACAAACGGGCTGCCATGATCATCTGATTAGTGGAAGTTTTGTTGGGGGTGTTAGACGGCATGGGGCAAAAGATTTAGCTGTGTGCTCCACTGGGAACATCTTTAGGGAAAAGTAAGCAAACAATAACGTAAATATACTGGGAACAGGACAATTGAAGTAATTGGACTCAGATGACCACAATGAGGCCACTTTTTTGGCTCTTAGTTCAGAATAAAGTGATGGATTAATAAAGAAATATATTAGCTTATCTTAGCATACAAGACAAAAACAGTAGCAGTTGGTAGCCTAGCAAAAATATTTCCTAATTGTAGCTGTAAAGCATGTTAAATAACTAAGCAGTTCTCTTTGGCTCGTTTGCATATTATGGTGCTGCAGTTGAGTATCATCAGTGTAATCAGGGTATGAACATTAGATGGCTGCTCTTCCATTCATAGAACCCAGGGTTATTTCTGTAACCACCTCACTGTGCTCTGTTTACTTCTGAAAGCAAAACCCGTGCCCTTGTCATAGAACACTGGATGTCACTATGTGCGTGTGTTTGTGTTTCAGTGGGTGGCCACCTCTTGTCTGATGTGTGTAAGATGAAGGGCTCTCTCATTTACAATCAGTTGTCAGCTTGATCGAGCGAGTGAGAGGCACAGCAGACTCGAGTAAATTGCCTCCGATAAAAAAAGTAATTTGTATCCCAACTTGCTCTTCCCAGAATTTAGACACGCACTAGCCAAAGAGGGAACTTGTTTAAACATGCACATATGCACTTGTATACCTTGATATCAACCAGGTCATGTGTACTCATAAACACAAAACTGTGAGTAATCAGCCCAGGGCAACGTTCCTCTTTTCTTTTTTTTGTCTTCTGCAGGTTTCTTTCCTGCACTGTCGCGTCTCGCTTATCCCTTGTTCTCTCTAATAATTCTGGTGCTCCCTCTCTTTCTACCTATCACTCTCACAGTGTGTGTTTATCTCTGTGAGGATATTGGTTGCCGATCATAAATAGCTTTTTCTCTGACAGCGTGCCATCACAGGCCGAGTGAGCTGGGGGGAGTAGGGGGGTAGCAGAGGTGGGGAGAAGAGAGATTGAAAGAGCGATAGAAGGAGGAAGAGGAGAAAAATGCATGCAACGTGCAGGCAGAGGTTATGCACATCATGCCAGCCTGACAGGTGTCGGGTATGCACAGATAAATGTGTTGTGCTTAAATGCAAACACCCACAACACAAACCTGCTCCCTGAGCCACGTGTAGGACACCACAATAAATTCAATGAACACTGAACTGATTTTTTTTTAATACAACAAAGCCGGCCTTTACCGAAAAACAGGCCTACGTTCGGCTACCTCCTCTTTAATTTGCTGCTCATGCTATTTGCAATTAACGCAGACTCAGCACTTTTCTGTGTTAAACTGTTACACCGATAAATTCGCTGTAATGACATTTCCTCCCTACGAATTCCATCAGTACGGCAAGAGTCATGTCGTACTCATTTCTCTTTGCTTACAGAAATCCCCTTTTGATTCGCTTGTTTTGTCCAATCCTTTCCAATTTCCAACTCAACACTTCCTGCAGAAATGTTTCACGTTGATAGCCCTCCAGCATTTACTGTAAAGACGTGTAATCCTTTCTTGGTATGCTTTTAATGAGAAGGATCTGCAGGAAATCTTAGGTCCTTAATGGGACTAAAGAAAACAAAATAGAAAGCATTGGAATTCATTAGTGGATAGTTAAAGGAATAGCTTGACATTTTGAGCAATAAGCTAAATAAAGCCACTGTCCAATTAACTTAGCACAGGAGAAATACATAGAAATGGGGAAAGGGTTATTCTGGCTTTGTCCACTGTTAATAAAAATCACATACTCGTGCTTAGCATGACTTAGAATGGCGCCCGTCAGCTGCAAAGCGATGCATCATATTATACAATACACTTTATATAATGAGGAGGTTCGGCCTCATTATATAAAGGCGAATGTGTCTTTTTTCACACACAGCTTAAAGTAAAACGCTAACTACTAATTAATTCCAACTGCTTCTGCTTTTATGTTACTTTCTTTTTTATCTCGACACTTTTCACAACAAAGCTTCACGTTAAAAGCTTTTGCACTAGCCTAAAGAGTGTTGGCTTTTGAACGGCTCTGTTGGTTTTTAATATGAGATCAATCTTTGAAGTGGACCCGTTTTGCTTTGTCTCTTTTTCTGTCATATGCGTCCTATTACACTGGCAGATGCTCATGTGGACAAAATTTTAAACAGTGAGGTAAGTTCAGACTGCTCTAAACATTCGATTTCCGACAGTTTTTTTCGGTTTTTGGCTCTGTTTTATGTCACACAGAGAGGATAGCCTAGACGTGCTATTCAAACCTTCTGTTTGCAAGTCAGAGGGGTGCAGGATGTGGGATAACTGAGGGTCTAAAGCAAACACAAATTTGCAAATGTACAAGAATAAAAATACAGAGCCTCTTTAAGAAGTGTTGAGTTTAACTGCAGTGTATATGCAACTGCATTTTTACTGCAACTGCAGAATTTAGTAGGAAATTTCTCATTATTTATCCAAACTTTACTTTTGTCCTTCATTTATGCCAGCCACAACTATGATCTACCCATCTATTTTCGTAACTGCTTGTCCAACCTTTCAAACACAATATACACCTGCAGCGATTTTGGAATCAATTAACGGACGCAGGAAGGACATGCAAATGCAGACAGCCGCAGCTGATAAGCAGGATTAAAATTCAAACCTTCTTTCTGTGAGGCCATGCTGGTAGCCTCCGCACAATCACGCCGACCCCGCCGTGCTTGTTATTTGGACGTTTATATGACGTGGTCATTGGTTATATTCAGACAGGCGAGAGATGAATCTTGCCCAAATGCCCTGTCACACACACTTTTACACACACTCGCACGCAGGTTCCCCTCCATCAAGTTTGATGAGTGTGAACCCGCTGCATCTGGCATTCCTCTGTCCTCTCTCTCCACGCCGCAGCAGTCCGTGTCTCTCTATTGATCCCAGCTTATCTTCCCGTAAACCTGGACCTCGTTTCTCCCCTCCTCCCATCTCCTCGCTTCACCACCTCCTACCCCTCCTTCCTCCTCATTGCTATCGATCAGCCCGTGTGTTCAACAAAGTAGAGAGCAGGCTGTGGTTAATGCAGTGCTGGGCCGGAGGGGCTCTGCACGAGACTCGTGTATCACCTTTCTCTCCTAATGGTTCCAATCAGGCTCTAATAGACCCTGGGTTAGCCCATCAAGGCCCACTACTCTCTTCTCACTCTTCTCACCTTTCACTCATCCTTCCTTCTCATAAATAAATCTCTGTCTCCGCTACATGTCTGCCAGGTGCATTTTTAGCTGATGACTGTTGATTTCGCTAACCGATCCGATAGCTTTTGCTTCTGCTGAGTGTGCACACGCTTCTTCCAAAATGTCCTGCTTTGCATTTTTTACAGTAATGCTCATTCATTCCTGGGAGCTGCCCGGTAGAACCACAGTTTGCTAAGTTTAGCCATTGGGAACTGCCCAGTACCAAAAGCTGCCTTTCATTATCCCTTCTTTCAGTCGCTGAACATACTGTGTCTTTAGCTGGGTTAAGTGCATTTCTCAAGGGTACCTTCATTGTTGTGGATTTGGGGAAAAGAGTCTCTTAACATTTGTTGTTTTTCAGTCAGCAATTTAAATGGAATGACAAGTAGAACTAAAGTATGACACACTAGATGCTAGCATTACCTTTAACTAGCAGAGAGTTTGATAGTTTTTGACATTTGTTGTGGCAGGTATGTAAGAAAAACAAAGACTTCTAGGAACAGCTTTAAGCTCCTAATAATTTTGTTTTGTAAAAACTTGGATTATGTCATTAAATTGTCATTTAAATCAGTCCTGACTAGGGATGGGTACCGGTGTTCTGACATAAACGATAGTAACCAGACCGAAAAGCAGCGCACATTTCGGTGCTTTATTTCGGTGCTTTTTTTTTCTGAGCTGTGATACACTTCTAGCCAATCATTTTACGTTTCCGAGGATAGTAGGCGGGCCCAGGTACGTACGTTCTTTTAGAGCAGAGCTACAGATTAAAAATGCCCAAGGCGAAGCGGTCAAAAGTCTGGCTGTACTTCACAGCAAAACATGCAAACTCAGCAGCCTGCAACAAGTGCTTTAAGCTGATACTGTGATACTGTCAAAGGAGGTAACACCTCAAATCCGATGAAACACCTGGCGACGCATAGCGTTTTTTTAAAAGCCGAGAAATGCGCCGTATTTGATAGCTTGCTGCGAGACCTCACACCGAGCGCATCTACTGCGGGTGGGTTGCCTGTTATCGGACCCCGGAGTTAGCAACATCCCCCAAAAACACGAAGAGGAGAGTCCTGGCCCCTAGCCCTGCCAGCGTAGCAGAAATGATGAGGATGATGATGCAGCAGCAGCCGTTCTTCTCTGCGTGAGTAGCTTAATGTTGTTCGTGTGTAATTTACGTTGAGTAGGCTAACCACGTTATTACATTAATGCATGTAAGGTGAACTAGCAAACATCATCATAGCTACATGCGGCTGTCTTCTTGTTTGATGGCAGATACTCCCTTCACCCTGGCCAAAAAGGCTCAAATGACCAAAGAAAAAGTGGAAAACAGCTAAACATGAGAGGTTTTGGACAAAATTGGTGTTTTTTCCATTGATTAAGCACTGCTTCCAGCCAAGAGTGATACCATATATGCCCTATAGCTACAGAAAAGGCTAACATTGTTGTTACCTTTTTACAAAAAAACAGCTGAACATGAGAGGTTTTTGGACCAATTTTGTGTTCTCCATCCTTTAAGCACCGGTTTGAGCACCGTTTGAGCACCGGCACCGTTTCAAAACTATCGATTTAGCACCGGTATCGGATAAAACCTAAACGATACCCATCCCTAGTCCTGACAGTCAGTCAGACCATATATTGGCTGATATTAGCTATTTACTGATATATCAGAATTAGCATTTATAAAAACCAAGTACAATATAGAAAAGATGGGAGATACACCTTTCAACCAGTGTTAATGTTACACAGTTTTTACAACATTTGGAGCTGGCTGTGACAGATGGCCGCCCCTCCCTGAGCCTGGTTCTGCTGGAGGTTTCTTCCTGTTAAAAGGGAGTTCTTCCTTCCGACTGTCACCAAGTGCTTGCTCATAGGGGGTCATATGATTGTTGGGGTTTTTTTCTATTATTATAGGGTCTGTACCATATAATATAAAGCCCCTTGAGGCAACTGTTGTTGTAATTTGGCCCTAAAAATACAATTGAATTGAATTGAACTCGACAAAGGTCATGTGTTTTCATGCCTCCATCAACTAAAAGGAATGTAAACTGTGTATTTTCCTCTCTCTGTGATGTTTATGGACCAGTTTTGGTGCTGAAATCTGTAAAAGGTCTGATGTTTGTTCTGTGTGCTATAAAAAGCCTGTTTGACATTTATAACCATTTTTCTAGAGAAGCAGCTTTGTGGCTTTGGTGAGAAAGAGGCTAAAAGATGACATCTCATGACAAATGTTTTTTTTCCCCTCTCTCTGCTGTTTAGGACATTCTCCAATCATGTATTTGTTTATTAGGGCAACTCAATAAAGAGTAGACATGCACCCAGTAGTGGTCTTGTGTATGCCTATCTATGCCATGCATTCAGACTTCTGACGTAAATTCTAGAAAAAGTAGCTATACAGAAAAATGACCACAGTTAGCGTTTGACATGCAGCTGGCAATTTTAGATGTCAACAACAAAAAAAGAAAAACAAATTTAAATCCCAGAGAAGAGAACTTATCATAAACCTAAACGTTTACACAACAGTCGTGTCTCACCCGTTCAGTCCTAGACAAATATCGTCTGTCATTCCACTTATCTCTCCGTCAGTGTCCACCCTCCCCACCTCCCACCACCGCAGAGATGTGTGAGCCGCTCATATAGGAGTCCAGCTAGGTGCAACCTTTATGCCCTATGGCACCTCACTGGGATCCAGGGCTCTGGGCTCAGCATGAACTGCTGAACTCTTCCCGAAAGTACAGACCTGAGGAGAAGGGAGAGGACAGAGAGAGTGGGAGGGAAAGCAAAGGAGTGCTACTGGACAATTAGCCCCCCTAGGAGCATAGTAGGTGGTTCCCCCAAGCTAGAATACACTGAGAGTATTTCAGCAAGTGGCAGCCAGAGAGAAGGGGAGACAGTGTGTGTGTGTGTGTGTTTCTGTGTGTGTGTCGTGCATGTAGTGTAGTTTGCATTCATATGCCCCGCAGTTGTTGTTCTGAAATGAGACAGAACATCGGGTGCCCACAGGCGTCAATACGACCATTTCTATTATTCAGAGCTGATTACAGCGCGGAATCATACAGCGGTGAATACTTTTTAATGAGCTCTGAAATACAACAGAGAAAGTTTATCAGATTTTTTGTTTGTCTGAATCTGGCTGGCAGGGAACAACGAGCCTATTTGCCTGAGTGATTTGATTAGTGCGCTGGTGTGTGAGGAGCAGGTTGCAACATATGTGAGTGGTAACTCTGAAATAAATGAATGTGCGCAACTGCGGGAGTACTTAACGACACGTGATAAATCATCCCTGTTATTGTTTTGTATGTGCGTACAGCACCTGTGTTTATTGGGCACATGAATTCATGCGTTGGAATACACGTGTGCTTTCCATTTCAAGAAGTACGTAGATATATACAAAAAAAAACAAGCCCTAAATTGTTTCTTTGTGTCCACGTTTGTTTCAGCCTTCTATTCACAAACCAGTCCACCACCTTGAGCAAGGCGGATTGACCTGTGACCAAACAGTAATCGTGGACGAGTGTGCTCACACTTTTGTATGACAGGTCAGACTGCACTATCCCAGCATCCCCTGGGCCTGCACACAGGGCAGGCAGGTCACAGCAGGGCAGAGTGCACGTGGATTTTACCGTTTCCTCGCTGCAGTCATGGGTGTGCTCGTCAGAAACAACTCAGCCGGGCTGTCAGCACAAGGTCATCCAGAGAAAAAAAGGAGAGAGAGAGAGTTAGATGGAGAGGCTGGGAGAGAGAAAAACAGACAGTGTGTCTGCCCGTGCATAAATAACCTGGTTATTGTTGACTTGCTGCGGTAATCACATTTCTTAAATGTCATGTAAATTAAAAACCTAGTTTCAGGTTAAAGGATTACAATAAATCTCTTACCGACCTAGTTGCACACTGAAAATAGCTAGAGCACGCAGTGCTACTTAAACAGACAGCCAACAGATCAATACACCCACAACCGAGGCAAACGGTAGATAAACTTTAAACTGTTGTTTTAGATTTCAAGTTCATGTTTAGTTGACCATTTTTGATATAATTTTCTTAATCGATGGGTTGACCAGAAAGCTGGAGGAGCAAAGAGCCTTCAGCTTAACAATAGACTATATAAATGTGCTAATATATTCAATTGAATTCAGTTTTATTTATATAGTGCCAAATCAGAACAACAATCACTTCAATGTCCTAAAGACCCTACAATCGAGAGACAAAACCTCAACAGTCATATGACTCCCTTATGAGACAACGCTTAGCGACAGCGGGAAGGAAAAACTCCCTTTGAACAGGAAGAAACCTCTGGTAGAACCAGACTCAGTGAGGGGCAGCTAGGTGTTCTGTAAATGGAATAAGTGTTGTCAGTCTTATTCATGCCTGGCATGAGCATTTTGGTGGACCAGCAGATTTAGCTTCATTTAGCCAGCAGGGCCCGCCTCCTCTAGTCCTTGAATAAGTCAGGTGACTCTGGAGCTGGATGGGAAAAAGTCTTATTTGCCATACTCTATGACCTCAATAAACACTTAGTGGTTTATTGAATAGAACATGATGTTCGTTTGGTAAATAATGGCCCAGGTGGGAGTCGAGAAAAAGAAGAAAAAACAGTATACGCTTTGTGACACGCCCGGATGGCTACAGCAAAACTGATCTAACCAGGTTTCACACCAGGGCTTCTTCCATTAGTGTAACATTCAACACGTCTTTTATGTACAGTCTATGCGAGGGGTAGGCAACTCCAGGCCTCGAGTGGCGGTGTCTGGCAGGTTTCAGATGTGTCCTTCATCCAACGCAGCTGATTCAAATGGCTAAATGACCTCCTCAACATGTCTTGTAGTTCTCCAGAGGCCTGGTAATGAACTAATCATTTGATTCAGGTGTGTTGACCCAGGGTGATATATAAAACCTGCAGGATACCGGCACCTGAGGCGTGGAGTTGCCCATCCCTGTTCTATGCCATCAGTTTTCCTGTAGCACATCTTTGTCAACCCCAGCTGGATTGTTTTTCCTTATCTTTGCATTCACCCGGATTAATATATCACTTTTAAAGTGTAGTCCAGCTGTGCTATACAAATACATACATTTTTTTTTCTTGAATTTTATGATCTTGACAAGGTTTGCTCATTTTATGGATTTTACCACAGAAGCTGACGCAGTGATGCAATTAACTGTTTTAGTGATTGGTCGGGATTAAACTCTGGACCTCAAGGGCACAGGGTGGAGTACCGGTGATTAAAGACATTTATATGCAGGGAAAACTCCCCACTATAATTTAAACTTGAGATGTTGTCTTAGGTTGGTTGCCATCTCCTTGAGGGAGATAATGATTGCTGCAAAGGGATTTCATAGATTCAGTCAGATACCCCTCAAAATATATTTGATACAGCTACTGTGTTAGCATACAATTGCCTATTTAAACATCCTGCAGACACAGAGGAGCATTAGCATTCATTTGAAGTTGTAGCTGTCACTTCATGAATATCCAATATTCACTTTCCTTCTAGCTGTTGTTTAATTTCTATCTTCTTCAGTGAAATATCTGAAGCCGTAGCTGCTAAATCATTCACTGCTACCTGCTGTGGATGGCAACAAAGCTGACGGGTGAGCCTCAATTAAAACATTAAAGCTGCAAGCCCTGAAAGCAAAACAATTAGCTAAAAGATGCTAAAATGCCTCCAAAGCTGAGGGGGGAACTGCAGCTCCTGTGACAGGTCTCCATGAGTTCATTAGGATGGTAATCCCTTCCAAATGCATGTATCTGTTTGAGCCATTGTTGATCTAAAATATTTAGTCTTGCAGCTTTAATTTGTGATCGGGAGCTTTTCCAGCATGTTAAAATGATTGAGCTCAATTTACCTTTGATTTTTTTTTTTTATATTTGCAACAGTTACATCACGTGACCGACTCGAATCAGGGTTCAGGTGTTGTCACGGCTTGCACTGAGAAATCTGTAGGTGTTAAATGGCCACGCTCAATCCCCAAGTCTTTCGTCCACAGTCTGCTTCCATCAACCGTGTATACGCTGTCGCAGACCAAAGGCACAGATGGTCCTGCTGTCGTCAGCGTCTGCACGTCAGCGCATCTGGTTTCATCTCGCCTTGTCCTCCTCTTCTATCAGTTCCTCGGGTCTGAGCAGGTGTTTGGCCCGCAGTCAGAGTCCAAATCAGATCCATTTCATCTGTAATCAGCTGGAGCCCCTGGCACTGATGGAAGAGATCAGAGGGCCGATTAAAGAATTATAAGCCGACCACGCCTGACCAGCCGACCATGACACGGACAAGGCGGCAAAACAGAACGGGGGGGGCAAGTTTGTGCCAATGAGGGGGAGATACAGGAGGGATGAAAGGAAAGATAGAGTTTTGAAGGCTGGCAAAATCTCCCAGGGGAGGGACATGAAAGAGCAGGGCTCTGGGGGAAGTAAGCAGTGATGGAGGCTAAGATGTTACTCTGTGATCTCACAGGATTTGTGTGTGTTTGTGTGTTTTTTTTATTCCATCAAGTGGAAAGAGGTCATTTAAAGTCAAATGCGTTGCTCAGTTCTGCTTCAAATTGGGGTAATTACAATGGGAAGTAAATTCCAATCACCATGTGAAAAGAAAGTTAATGACATTAACTTGATGTTTTTGAACTGCTTGATGCCCCAACGCTGTTTAGCAAATCATTAATTGTGAGAAAATTGTGGGAAATCATGTTCTCAGGTGCATGAAAACTGATGGGTGGCTCACATACTGATGACAGCTGCTTTAAAGGAGCTCAAATAGCGTTTAGGAGCCGTTCACAAGGTATTGGATGTATCAGAAAGACCATCACCATTCAGACACACACACACACACACACACACACACACACACACACACACACACACACACACACACACACACACACACACATTAAGTCACTATGTGGAGCTGATCAAATCCCCATTTGATTATCTTTCATCTCGACAACAGCAGTCTGCCTAGGCTGTCAGCACACACACACACACACACACACACAACTGAAAACACACAGCTGTTTATTGTGCGCTGGTCAGCATAAAGAGACTCAGCACACTTATTTGTTTACACCTATTCACTGATATGCTAGTTATTCTGTCACTTAAATGAAGGCTTGCTCATGCTTGATATTGCTTTAAAGCGTATATGCAAACCAGAAGGGCTCTCATACACACATACACACGCACACACACTCTACCTGCTTTAAGTGACCACCTGCGTCTGTGTACTCTCAGATGGAGAGTGCACATGGAGTGGGAATGTGTGTGTGTGTTTTACTGTCAGTGTCTACTCCATTAGTGCCACACTCTGAGTGAAATCACTGCATCAGATGTGTTAGGTCCAGCTCTCTGGACTGGATCTAGCTTCTCACCGTACTTCCATAGAGCAGTGGGGTCTTCCACCCCCTTCCTCCAAAGTCCGGTTGCACACATGGCTCTAGAGGACTGAGATAAAATAGCAAACAAGTCCATGACTTCCTTCCCCACAAGTCATCAATTTTGCAGGTTCACTGAAACATGATATATTTCTTTTTTGCTTTGTTTTTATAACCGTTTTGCTCAGGACTTAAAATCTTTCCTTTGATGTATCACCACAACATTTAAACTCCAGGCATTTAACTAAAGCTTTACTTTAAGAAATGATTTTAGACCATTAAAAAACTGTTTTTAATCGACCTGTGTTTTTAAAGGCTGGTGTTTAATCAAAAGGTTTTAGCAGAAAAAAAAAATTTATGACACAGCTTCCTCTAAGGCTCCCTGTTGTATTCACAGAGTTTAAAACACCATTATGAACCCTTTAGAATGCTTTTTAATCATAAAAATGAAATAAGGTGATCTCATGTAAAAAACTAAATCATGTCCAAAAAAAACAGTTATTTTGAGGAGAAAAAAAGATTTAAATTTGATGTCTTTGGGAGCTCGATCTGAACATAGCTGAAGCTGAACTGACCCATAAATGAAATTATTCCTCTTTTAGGAAACATCTGCCAGCTGTTAGAAATAGAAATTCCTTCTTTGAATAGTCCGAGCCACAACATCAATGAACGTTTAAAGTCTATTACTTGAATCTGTTTGCCATAAAATAATTTTATTGCCAAGCATTTTCTCACATTCAGCTAAATGATATAGCACCAGTTCAAAGTGGCCCTAAAATGTTAAGAGAGCTCTCCAATGATTGGCTGTTTCCCAGTCAGAAAACGCAGTGAACAGGAAGAACTCTCTTTTAACCTCCAGCAGAACCAGGTAGGCGTAGCCATCAGATCAGTTGGGGCTTTGAAGGGAAAGAGAAGAGAGAGATAGCGAACAACACACAGGACAAACAGAGTCTATAAGAGAATAAAGAAGGGCGTGCAGGAAATGTGCAAAGTGCATCAATAAATTGTGTTTTTCTATATTCAGGTGTGGTGCACTGCCTGATACTCCCCTGTTTAAAGACACTGGCAGTCTATGTTATGTTCCATAATGACTGGAAGTGATAATTCCCAGTCATTATGCAACATAACATAGATGCCATTTTCAATAAAATTGTGTTTATGCAAGTAGCACTTAATGTCATTGTCAGCTTGCTATCACATCAACAGCGGCACTATAAACATGTGGAGCTCTGAAGGTGTTTATTTTGTGTTTGCTGGTTAGCTCTAATCACAAGCAATAGCTGAGACTTATAGAAATGTAATTGTTTTTGCTGGTATTCATTCATACAAGCTGCACATCAAGGAAGCACTTCCTCCCTACTGTGACAGAGCACTTCCTCACAGGGGATCATCTGATCTGTCCCTTATGTTGTAGGTCCTTTACTATGAAGTATCTTGAGATGACTGTTTGTGTGACCTGGCGCTACATAAAAAACTGAAATAAAACTGTAAAAAAAAAATCTTAAAAAGCAAATTATTTGTTTGCAGAATAATTTCAGGTATTATTTTGTTATTTCTAGTAATCATTGCTATAGCCAAATTAACTCTAAGGTATTGTTTTATGTTGGTTTCGTTACTGGATTTCATTGTTTCAGTGTTCTCGTGCTCTTGATGTTTTAAAGACCAACCTACTAAGGCTGTTTTGGTACCAGGAAACATCCTTTTTGAATGTTGATAAGCCTTTGCAGGCACAAAAAAACGAAAAAGAAGCCCACACATCTGACCATTAATGCATCAGCACTGCTCCAGCTTCCTGCTATGATGATTTCAAAGTGAAGAGAACGCAGCATAAAAGTCCTTGAGTCGGTCTTAACTCCCTTCGTCCATGAGGTGTGAAATCGTTTGATCCAGCTTGTTACCATTTTGGTGAAAAAGCCTTTATGTAGCTGTGAGAATTTTCATTTGTGTGTGTGTTTTTTTAAATGCTGTTGGAGCAATAAAAAGTGCAGACAAAGGGGAGGGTACAGGGTTGGAGTTGAGAAGCAGGAAGGAAGGAAGGAAGGAAGGAAGGGAGCTGACGGTAGCTTCTGTGATAGTTTTGAATGAAGGCAGAATGAAGGATGGGGGCTGTCCTATAGTATATCCTGTCTGTGTGAGTCTGTGTGTACTTGTCTGTGTTTGCGCATGGGTGGGGTAGTGGGGGTTAAATAACATTAAGTGTGTGCTTGTGTCTGGGTGGAGGGCGGTGGGCGATGTTGGCTTTAAGTAGCGTGCAAAAAGGTCAGAGGTTGGGGTTAAAAGTCAAACAATGCCTGGAAAGACTAGCAATCAGTTGGGGCAGGAAAAAGCTGCCAGGAAAGGGTAGGTGGGTAAAATGAAGGGCAGGAAGAGGAAAATGGGAAAAAGAGATAAAGTGTTCTAAGAGGACGGAGGAGGGCTGACGTTCACACACTTCAAAGTATCAGAGCTATGTAGCTTCTCCCTACAGGGGCTCATCGTACCTCTAAGCACACTCGAAAAACACACAGAAACAAAAATACAGACACGAAGATAAAACAGACCCATGCAGGAGCTCTGTAACCTAATCAGAACATGTGGCCTATTTCTCTGTATGTTTTAATGAGCCCTCCATTGTGGAGCGCTGACTGATATTATTAAGCTGCCGTGTCTCAGCTCATTAGCTAAACCAGGCTCAACAACAACACCAGCAGCTAAAAGATGATTTGATACCGCCTGCAGAGTTATGCGACACCACAGGACCTTAAAGAGGTCGTGGGGAGAGGCAGAGCAAGTGAGTTAATTCGGTCATTGGGAATGAGTCGGACTAAATCTTGCTTCCTATGACACAAAAAATAAGAACAGCGCAGAACAGGCAGAGTTCAACCACCCCTTTTGTGAAGCTTCCCACAAATTAGCCTGGAATATTCAGTGTTTCTTCAGTCGTCATCAATACTGTATAGACAACACTGCTGCAGGTGCATATTTTACCATTTGTTCTCACTTATGAGAATGCTTTGGTTTTCTTAGTCAGCATTGTATGGTTTTTATTAGAGCACTTAAGTCATTCAAATACATTGATGTGTGGGATAGATTAGTATGACTTGATGATATCTCACTTAACTAAGTAAACTGGAAGAAAAGACCAAGGTGTCTATTCATTACATAAAACCTGTTACATCCAATGAAACGTCCCAGATATCTTGTTTGATAAGGCGTCTCTAAAGCTTCCCACAGCCTCGAACAAACACGCACGAAACCCCAAACTAAACATAATGCTAAGCTTTGCCATAGAACCAAGTCCCCACAATCAAACAAGTCCCCATGTGTTGGTGTACATTGAGGTTAAAGCACCCATCTAACACAATAAACATGACCACAAACACAGAGACACACTTCTCAAAAGCATGTCTGACCTTTTGCGAGCAATTTTTAGAGATGTATTATGGGTATTGTAGTATCAGTTAATGTTATATTGTACATTCCACTTTAAAGATGTTTGCACTTGACTGCTCTTGAAACTTGTTCTTCAAAGTGACTGTTATAAGTTCACACAAAGGGTGATATAAATATATTATATTTTATATATATATATATATATATACACTTTTACAAGTCAATAATGACAAAGTCTGTGTGATGCCGTTTTAAAATTTGAATAAAAATATTAGAATGGATGGTATGTATTTATTAAGTTGATAATGATTATTTTTCACTATAATAATAATAACAACAGATTTGGACAAAAAAATTCTCCAGGAAGATGTTTTGACCATGAGAATTTGAGAAAATTAATCTGTGATAGTATAAATGACCCTGCGACAGACTGGCGACCTGTCCAGGGTGTACCCTGCCTCTCGCCCTATGACAGCTGGGATAGGCTCCAGCGCCCCCCGCGACCCTGAAAAGGATAAGCGGAAGCGAATGGATGGATGGATAATATAAATGCAAAAATTAGGCATTACCATTAAAAAAATTATTGGTACATTTATGCTCAAATTTTTGTAACTGTACAGGCACTCTGCATGTCTGCACTCACCGAAGCCGAGCTGCTTACCCGACACAGGGGCCGGGAGAGTGCAAACACTGCTGGGATACAGTTCAGAGATTCTTTGCTGGGCCAGCTCTGAAAAACAACAATACAAGATAAGACGGTTTATTTTGATATATGAAAATTGAAATCTCTTTACTTCTCTGGTGTTGACTTGACTTAATGCTGTCACGTGTTCCAAAACTAGAAAAGAACACATGTGACGTAAATAATTAGTTACATTTGACCTTTTTAGCTTTATTTGATAGACTTAGTGAAGAATAGACAGGAAATCGAGGGCAGACATGCGCAAAGGGCTGTGGCTCGAGTTCAAACCCGGGCCGGCCGCTCTTGGTCATAGGCCACGTGGTCGCCCGCTCAACTCACTGAGCTAAACCAGCATCCTGTTAGATTTTCTTTTTGAAGATTCCAAAATATTGAGTTGTTTTTTGTTCATCTTTTTTAGGGACACTGAACTGTTACGACTCCATGTTGTTAGTTTGTCAGACAATCATGTGATCATATTTGCACTGATTGCCTTGGAAGCTTAACCATGTGACAAGTTCTTCCTTCGAGGATGAATTGCAGTGTGCACTTCTGCTTTCTACTGCAAACACTACACAAGCTAAGAGACGGTTTTACCTTACTGGCAATATTTTCTATGCTAAACAGTTCCGTTGTTGAAATAGCAGAGAAGATTAAAGAGGAGATGATCAAAAAAAGACGTGACAGACAAAGGGGGAGGGAAAAGAGAGTAAGGTATACAGAAATTTTAAGCTTTTCTGCAGACAGACGAGACAGCTTTGAATCCCTCTTCATCATCTCGCTCTGTTCCTCCTCGTTCCCCCTCTGTAGTATTTACATGCTGCTTCTTCGCTTAATCCAGCCTTCGGGATGTCTACTTCACTTCGTTACCTCTCAGCCTGGAGATGGAACCCTTGGATGATGAGGGAGATTTTTTTTTCTTCTTCTTTCTCCATTTCTCTACCGCCATCTCAATCTCTTCTCTGCTCACTCAAGCGTTGGCTACACCAAAGCCTCCAGCATCGATCCAATAAAGCTGGTAGCCCCGCCATGGCAAAGCTCGGAGAGCCCGCACCCCAACCTAGCATTTGAGCACGCTCAATTAAAGGCGTGTTAATTGAGAAGGCTGGTGTGGGGGTATCTCTTTTTTATACTTTTAAAAAGTGTAATCAATAACTGTCACACTGGGCAGACGTGAGCTTACACACTCAAACCGCACACACACATACAAACACACACACAGATCTCTAAATCTCAATTACCTCCCCTGCCAATCCCCTAAATAGACTAAATATTTGTTTGCCAGCACTGGAATGTATTATTCACACGTGGGAATAGATGTGGGCAAAGGAGTAAAACTGCGTGCTAAGCACACTAAGGTGGTTTCTGCCTTTGTGCTGGGTTAAAGTTTGACATTTTGCACCTGTTTAAAAGTCAATTGGATCCCTTCTCCAATAAGCACGCATCATCAAAAGCACCATTTTGCTCGCTGATGCACAGCAGGTGCAGAGGGGGAAGCTTACAGATGGTTTGCGCGCATTTGTCTGTGTGTGGAAGTTCTGTATATTTCAGCTGCTGTCCAGCACATAAAAATGACATTTAGAGTTGTTCCCAAGAGTCTCCCAAATAATCACAAACAGGTAAAGAAATAGTAAACAAGAGAAAAAAATGTTAACGAATACTGTGAAGAGAGTATTTTGTACGCTTTTTTATGAGACCTTTGTGTGTTTCAAAGAGGTTGTGCAACCCAGTTTCCAGCTTCATAATTGGTATCTGATGCTTTAGAAAATTTTGTAACCTTTTAAAACACGTTCCCCTTTTGTCAGTTTTCTTTTTCCTGCCAGCTTCTTCTGCTGCTTATTGTGTGTACAACCTTATGAACAAAATCAATGTACTAGTTTTCAACCTCAGCAGAGCCACAGAGATCAGGGTGCAGCCAACCTGAAGCTATTGCAGGTTTTGGCCTAAGACGTGGCAGGAAGACACAATGTGCAGCCTTTTCTGAGAAGAAATGTTTCTATTTCTTATATATACATGCTTTTTTCTTTTCTTAATAATTTCCATTCACTCTGCTTTATTCTGCAAAATACCCACACAAAGATCACACAACTTTAATAAAGTATAAGTGTGACCAGATCGAGTAGTGAGATTTTCTTTCTTCCAAAAGTTGATTAATTGTTTGACCTCTAAGCCAACAAATCAGTCAAAAAGAGCTTGTCTCTTAATCTTTAGCTTCCTGAGTTTGTGTATTATTTAATAATTTGGTGCTAGACCGATTTACGCATTCATTTGGTATTACCGTGGGTTTAACACCCTCCAGGCATACAAAACCAGAGTTTGAAGTGTGAGGTGTTAATGTGAAATAGCTCATGTATCAATCCTACCTGCAGCATCATAACAAGTCAATCACCAGGCACCATTATTGGACTGTAATGCTACGTCCTAGCCGCACACTCGATGTTCATTATGTATAAGCCAATTCATTTACAACACAGTGCTATTGGATTGTCCTTGTCTCGACATTCATTTCCCACCACATTGGCGTTTGATGCGTTGCCAGCACCAGTTAACTTTGATAACTCAGCCCCGGCTTAATATACTGCCGCTGAATTGGCTTGACAAGAGTTTAGCGATAAGCTATTTCTGAGCTTTCTGAGTGGCGATAGCTGGATTATCACTCGGAGCGAGGGAGAGGCAGGAAAAAACTTTGCTGCTAACCTTCCTGGCCAAAAGTCATTAAAATGTTTAGTTTGTTTATGTTGGCAGACAGGCACAAACAGGGGCACGTACAGCGATTAAAACTATGTCCTTGTAGGCTTTAACGATTTGCATAACTCACTCCTCTTTTGCATTATTGTGGATTTTGATGACAGTGTTCAAATATATTCTGCATCTTTTCAAAATGAGACATTTATCTTTCAGAGCGGCTTGAGTGTGTGAACTCTTTTGTGTGGCTTTTTGAAAAATGCACATGTTGTAAATACTGCTCTGACAAAATTGTTTCTGATAAGCAGCTAAGCCAATAAAATGAAGTGAATTGCTGCCTCCAGCTGATGTGATTTTTTTCTTTTGCTCCAGGCACGCTGCCAGGAGCTGTGCCGTTCTCTCAAGTTGCTCTGATCGACTGATTGATCCCTCGATCCATCGCTCAGCGCCAAATGGGAGCTCCCATAGGAGGTATGTGGGGGACGAAGGTCCTCTTCCTGGTGTTTCTGGTCGGATGGGAGAAATCGCTGGGCCTCAACTGGAACCCGATCCCGCGCAAGACTGTTCGAAATCAAGGTGAGCGATCAGTGAATTCAGAGCTGATAGTTTGTAATAGGGATGGAGTAAGTTATCATTTTGGGATGACATACTGACATATTGTCTTCAGGCCAAGGAGGGACCCATGGGTGGGCTCAGTGAGAGAGTACTAAAGCTTATGTGCCTCCAAGTGGAAACAATCACATGTACTGGGATTTTTTATTTACTTTTTTTTTTTCAGTTTTACAATCAAGCTTTAATGGCAGATACTCCCTTCACCCTGGCCAAAAAGGGCTAAAATGACCAAAGAAAAAGTGGAAAACAGCTAAACATGAGAGGTTTTTGGACAAAATTGGTGTTTTTTCCATTGATTAAGCACTGCTTCCAGCCAAGAGTGATACCATAAATCCCCTATAGCTGCAGAAAAGGCTAACATTGCTATCTTTTTACAAAAAAACAGCTAAGAGGTTTGTGGACCAATTTTGTGTTCTCCATTCTTTAAGCACCGGCATCGTTTCAAAAGTACCGGTTACTGGTATCAGTAAATCCTAAACGATACCCATCCCTAGCCACTTCTGGCCAGTGTTACAGAAGGTGATACATTTACACATCCCTGATATTATATCCACTGACTGAATCCTCTAAAAGAAATGTTTCATTTTTATGCGGCCTTCTGACCGAGCCAATAAGGTCGATTTATTAGACTGATAGATCAGTCACTGAAATGACTTATTTGGTCAGGCATCGGATACAAAACCAATAATTGGACAGATGTATTCCATAACAACAATCAGGAGGATTTCTCCGTTATATCAGAGGTGGAGGTTTTCTGAGATAAGGCCCACATCGACCCTCAGTGAAACAATGCATCAGTATAATCCTAGCGCTCAGCTGAATTTGCACCATTTATCTCAGCTCTCCTCTGCAGCCAAACCCAGCTTTCTTCACTGAACAATGCCAATTGTTGCGAGCTAAGAAATAGTCTTTTTTTTTAATCCCTCCAGGGAGAAGAGCTGCCTCACTCTCTTGGGGATTAGGGAAATACTATAAAGAGAAGTGGGGGGAAAAAAGCTGTGAAAAAGTATATTTTCTCACCTCTCTGTTCCACCTATCCCACCTTTCATCCCATATCTCTCGCTCCCTTTCTCTCTCTTCCTGCTCTTTCTTTTTTGCCTTTTATCCCTCCCCTCCCCTCTTTTGCTTTGTGTGCCGCGGCTCATCGTATGAACCTGAAATGCTCTTATGGCGTTTTCACAAACAGCTTCGATTTCAGCCGCTCTCGAGGAGAATGGTGCGCACGGCGGTAGCGGCAGCGGCGAAGGAGCGTGGGGATATTTCAAAAGCTTCTTTCACAGCCGCTATCACTCCCATTCTCCTTTTCTTTTTTTTTCTATATCCTTACAACACCTCATCACTGGCGTTTTTGGTGTAATGTAAGGACAGAGAAGATGGGGGGGGGGAAACAATCAGCAGGGTGTTGATAGTTTGTGGTGAAATGCTCCGTTGTGACAAAGTGAAGCCAGCGCTGGCACAGAGCAGCACAGATCTCTGCTGCTGCACTCTAACCGGCACACACTTTGGCTGGCATACACTTGTGGCGAAGACACACCAGACAGGGGAAACGGGGACATCTGCTACCAAGGAATAAATAACCTTTTTTTGCATTTTTCCTTTTTAGAAAAAAAGTGTGTTGAAAGACAACTCCCGTGGTTTCTCGTGCAGCTTCGCTTTCATATCGGGAGTGCCTCTGTCATAAAAGTCATCATAAAAATCTCATCATGAAACATAGGAGAAAGGCAGATCGCGTCACGTCATCTCTGATTTGAGTGTGGCTCTCACGTGCAGTGAGATTCTTGACGCAAAATGAGTTGCATTGGAAACAAGCAGGATTATCATACCTGTTGACAGATTTCTTCGCTTGGTGAGAGAGGGGAAGGAAAAAAATGAGATTTTCAGGCCCTGCTACTGGGTTAAATGACTTATATGGATGGATTCTTGCTACAGTGCTGAGAAGGAGATAGGAGAGAAATGGGGGGGGGGGGGATACAGCTGCAGAAAGAGGGAACGATGGATTGGAGTGGAGAGACAAAATGAAAAGAGAGGGAGAGAGAGGGGAGGTATAATGGAAAGAAAGCAGGAAAGTGAGCGAGAGACTGGGGAGAGAGGCCAGTCAGTAACTGCCTTAAAAGGGCAGAAAGTAGCTTCAGAGGATAGACAGAGAGAGAGGAAAACACAGACGCAAACTGCCGGCCGTTCACCCAGCAATTCACATTGCACCTAACCATCTCTGCGAAGCATCCATGTGAGCGCGTGTGCGTGTTAGACAGACACAAGAAGACGGGCGATGATAAAAGAAGACGGAAGGAAAGTATAGAGCGACGGAGGGCCGTTCTGTTTATACGTATTCGTTTGGAGGGAGATGTGTGTGTGTGTGTGTGTGTGTGTGTGTGTCTGTGTGTGTGTCTGTGTGTAGTTGTGAATCTGCCTATCTAATCTCCCCTTGTTTATACGTGTGTGTGTATACTGCTTGGTTGACAGTCTGAGGGATTTGGAGCTTTTAGGTGGTATAGGAGGGGAGTGTGTGTGTGTGTGTGTGTGTGTGTGTGTGTGTGTGTGTGTGTGTGTGTGTGTGTGCTGCTGAGTGAGTTGGGTTATGGTAGGGGAGAGATGGTTGAAGAGATAATATTTACCCCCACCCCCCTCACACACCCTGCAATTAAACGAGGCTTACACGGGGTTGCAGGAGAAGAAAAGCAAACATCCTCTCTCTGTGTCTCGCTATCTCCCCTCTTCTTCTTCTATTTCTTCTTCCCCTCTTATATATTTTTTTTAAGTCACATGTTGACATTTGAAATTTTAGGCCTGTTGTTATTCCTCACCAGCCACTCGCCGCATTAGTGGAGGGGGGGAAAAGAAATCACTGTTGGCTTCTAATGAGACATTTTATGTACACACATTATGTATGGCCCTCGTGGAGCTGCTAATGAGTGCTGAAAATTTACATACTTTACATTTTTCGCTCATATTTTCTCATTCTGCACCCTGATGTAGTGCATGTGTCTTGATTTCTTTTTCCCTTTTATACGGATAATATTTCACATTTATGTTCATATTGTACAAGTTGCTCATTCATCCTTTTTCGCAAAAGGTTTTCTTACCCATGAATACTGAGATGCTGTCTGCTTTTTCTACTTTTTGACTTACCCATTAGGCACTAGAAGCCCGCTGGTTCCCGGAGGACCTAATTCGTTAACAATGGGTCAAACTAATTCTCTACTAGTAGTTTGTAGCAAACTAGGGGTAAAATAAAATAGGATTAGATTGTGCATTTTTGGGATGGAGGGGGACATCTAATTGTTTGGCGGTGGGGGGTCTAATATAATAGGGTCTTTTCCTTTAAAATATAAGTGTGTCTCAGGGTGTATGCTCTTGTGATTTGGTGCAATTAAAATTGAAATTGACCCTGCTGTTGGCAGAGGCGTTTAACAAATTTAAATGAAAGACTCCTACAAACAGCTGGAAGGAACAAACACAGTTTTAGCTCATGATATATTGTCAGTTTTAATAAAGAGCTTAATGGAATACAGTTCAACAATAGCACTGGAGTCTGTGAACAGGGCAGCTTAATTTAGCTGCACTGGTGCACTGCACTAGCCTATATGAATAATGAAAAGTAGCAGCTTTTTCCTCTCTGCTACAGTTCCCTGTCACTCTGTGCTCACGCTGGGCTTAAATGTGGTGATGAAAAAAAGGTTTGGGGAACACAGCAAGTCTTTCCAAGTGCAACAACTTTTGCACAGGTGTCTCACTGTAGGTGGCATTTGTACAAATAACGGTAAAGAGCGAAATGATGTGCGGTGGTAGTGCAAATGGCAGAAAAGCCAGAAACCAAATATAGGGTTTATTTTAAATTAACCTTCCCGTAGCGTCTATAAGGTAGTGGAAGTATATTGAAATGAATGTGCTGTTCTCTTAATTCAAAACAAGCAACTGTTTTTTGAGTTTGTCAAGTTGACATTAACCCAGGTCTACACATCTGTTAGGGTCATGTCACCAGGCGAGCGTTTTTTGTGGGATTTCTTGGCAACATTCTGCCCGCCTCGCTACTTAATCTGACAAGTGGAACAGATTTCAGATATCTGTTGTCTGTGCGCCTCAAATCTGACCTTGTCCTTCTTTTTGCACCTGCTTTTTTGGATTCGATTGGATTGTAGTATCCATTATGTTGCTTTAAGCTACTACTTTCACACACTTAACTTGACCAATTTCCATTGACCACAGAAAATGCTTTAGCTGAAAACACCACCGTCTGTCCCAGTCCTTACTGACTTTCTCTGCTGAACACCATATTTTACTCCATGGCTTTAGCTTTCACATACGCTCATACACAACCACACATAAACTTCTCAGCCCCAGCCCAATGACAGAGGCCGGTAAGCCAGAAATCTGACAAAACACAGCTGTACGGAAAGAAAGAAGGAAAGAAAGAAAGAAGTTGTAGAATCTAAGCCCTTACAAATTTGATATTATGCTTGAAAACCTAGCGAGCTTTGATGCTGAAAATGAGCCCTGCATCTTTAAAGAAAGGCCAAAGCAAATGTACGCCTCTTGATTTAAAAAAAGAAAGATTGAGAAAAAAAACACACATACACTCTGTAAGCAGATTGGAAAAGGGCTGGGCCTCTGACCTCCAGAAACCTCTCTCTTCTCTCTCTCAACCTTCTTTCTTCTTTACCCTCCTTCTTTCTGTTTCTCTGCCTTATCTCCTCAAACCCTCCAATTACAGTAATGAGTGGTTGAGAGCGAGGGAGAGGAGGAGGCAGAGAGAGGCTGTGCGTGACTGGGAGGATAGATGGTGGGGGGACAAAAGTGGGAGGGAATGGAAGGAGGAGATTCATCATAGCTTTTTATCTGCTTTGAGTGCCAGTCATCCACTGACCCTGTGCTGATTGGTCGGTGAAGATTAACAGCCGGGACCAAATGTCGAGACCTGCGCTGCTCTCTGTTGTCGTTCTGACTTCGTGAGGGCTGATGTGGGGGCAAGTGGGCATGTGCATTAAAATGAAAATGCCAGTCTGAGGGTACTCTTATCCAAAGGACCTTTTTTTTGCAGCAGTGAGGGACGCAAACTGTATGCAACGGTTTTAGATTATGAAGAATGACGCACAACACCTCACGGGTTGTTTAAGCAGTCGATTTGATTGCTTTCTTCTTTCATGGCCTGCCACCTGATGGGGTTAAAGTGGCACATGCTCATATTAAATATTCCTATTGTGTTTCACACAATGAGGTCAGTGTATGTACAGATAATGCGTTTGAGCCAAAACTGCATCAAACGCTCAGTTTTTACCCCTCAGCCAAGATCCAGGTCAGAGGTCAAGTTTTCTGAAAATTTTGTGGATGTAATGACTCAAGAAGAAACATCAAGTAGGAGGCTGAGGGAGGACAACGACTAGTATTTTTTTCTATTTTTGCATCTATATGATGTCACTGAGAACAGATATCACTAATATGGTCATCTCTGGCACCTCTAGCTCCCCCGTCCTTATCCTCAGATCTTTATTTTGCGATTATCACTTAGTAAGAAAGTTGTAGGGAAGGGGAGAGCAGCTAAAATGCTTCTCTCAGACTGTGGATGAACTGATGGGAGGGTTCACTGAAACCCAACGTAAGACACATAAGGAATATTTTGAACTGTAAAATCAAGCGAGGCTGTTCAAGCACAGTCCATTAATAAAAATATGGAGCATAGAAGGTCCACTTCTACACAGCTGCACTGTGATTAAATGAGTAGAAAAATGCTTGAACTAAGTACTACATAATGATACTCATCAGAAATGTCAGAACTGGAATGTGCTGTCACTGAGGTGGCTGAATGTTAATACTACAGTCAGCAAGACTCTGAGCAGCAAATTCCTGAATAGAATTTGCCGCTGAATTGAAAATGAATAGACACTAGTGGACAAACGCATACACTCAGACCACTGGTGTCTGTCTAAACCAGATTTAACTGCATACAGCAGCGGGCTCCAACCCCCGGGCCTCGGACCGGTACCGGGCCGCGAGAGTTGAGGCTCAGGTTTGAAATGTATGGTTTTCAGGGTTTTTATCGGTTTTCAGCGGTTTTCCTGGGTCTTTTCAAGTGTGTTATGAATAAATCTTCTTTTTTTCGGTTCCGCGACACCTTAAAGGCCGGTACGTGAAAATAGTGTCGGGCATAAACCGGTCTGTGGTGCAAAAAAGGTTGGGGACCGCTGGCCTACAGCATGAGGACACATTTTCACTGTAGTTCTCCATAGTCTTTGTGTGTTTTGTTGTGAAATCACTGCAGGTTGTGGCCTTTAAAATCCCGAACTCCATTCCACTCCACAGGCTCCCTTGTATCTCTCTGTGTGTGTCATCAACACAGCATTGTGCACAAAGCGGCCCGGCTCACCACAGCTGGTGCCCGTCGCTCTAAGGCTCATACATGCTGAACCATGACGCCGACATGGAAAAACTTTACTCTTGACTTCAACCGGTTCTTGATTTGTTCTGCTTGTTGTGGATTGCAGTGGCGACACCCCACCGAGCTAGGCTGTTCACCACCGCCGCCGTCGCCCCCACCTCTTCCTTTCATCTTGCCTCGTCATCCCCCCTGAAAACCAACCCCCATCCCCAATGGGCTCACTTCTTCTTCTTGTGTTAATCCACTTTTACCACTTCCTCCCCTCCCACTCCATCACGCTCTCTTCCAATTCTCCTGAATTGAGCGCTCTATAGGCGTGACTGTTTATCAAAAGCGGCAACAATAAAGCTTTTACAGAAAACAGATGCTACAAACAAGGATTTACACGTGGAAACAAGAAATGTATCACCTTAAAACCTGTCCCTTTATTTGGTATTATTTTGCTTTGTTCAGCATCGAGTCGGTCCTGACATGAATTCCAATGAAACTCGCTCAGTGTTAATGAGCCCTAAATAACAATAGGTAGATTCAGCTAGTAAGGGTATGCATATCTTTCCCTTTAATGTCTCTGTCTTTCTTCATGCTCTCATTCTGTCGTACACCTGCCTTCCTTGTGAACTTCTGTTGAGCAGACGAAGCTTTGCTGTGTACGTGCGTGCATGTGTGTGTGTCTTTGTCAGAGCAGTGTTGTTTTTATGCTTTCAAAAAGGGTGCCTGCTCTTATGGAGGTCTGTGCACACGCTAGGGTCTATCTGGATGATTGTGTGGGGGCGCTGAGCGGCGTCTCTCCCTCCTCTGTCTGTCTTGTCTCTGCCTCTCATTCGCCGTTTTGTCGCTGCTTCAAAGCGCCCCCTAAAATAGGCCTTTAATCACAGTTTAGTGTGCAAGTGGCTAGGCGGTTGGAAGCTATAAGAAGAGGCTGGGTGTATTTATAGCAGACAGTGAGAGGAAGGCTGGAAGGCTGGTGGAAGCTGACCGCAGTGGCGAGTCCCGGACTGAGAGCTTTTCACCCGGCCATGAAGCAACAGGCGCTCCCCGTGTCCCGCCTCTTCAATGGAGCTCTGTTTGGACTGGCTTGGCTTGATTTAGATTAGGGAGGGTGGTGAAGCTTTGACCTGACCGTGACATGTCCTAGTGAGTCGTGCACATTCATACACACATATGATGGGTCTAAATGCAAGCAAGTACACACACAGCTCACATTTGCATAAAGTGCACTAGTGATCATTTCCCCCAGAATGAAATGCAGTCACATCTTGATTTCTTTCAGCATTTGGTTTAAGTTCATCTGTGTTACTTGATCAAAGAAGACATTTTTGTCCTTGTTTTTGTATCCAAAGAAACAATAACATACTATGTTTAAGAGATGGCTTTTGATCTGCTAAACTTTTATGACGTGAAAGTAAACAAATGAAAGCGTTTCATCCTTGACAAGGTTTTCCTCTCGTACGCTGCACTGTGCCATCCACTTGATAGTTTTGCAAGACACTCCAGTCGTTTTATGTGGGTTGTGTGAAATGCCTCTGTTTCGGTGCATTCAAGGACACGCTGACACATCTGTGCAACACAGCTCAACGTTGTGGCGTTGTACTGATCCGGGTAGGCTTATTTAAACGCACAAACATTCGTTTCTTGAGTTGTACGTACGTGTAATGCGCCGATTGGTCACATGTAAAAGAGAGCTGCAACGAGATCAGTTTAATGTCTTTTCTTTGTAAACTTGGCTCAGGTCCAAAAGTAAGCAAATCAATATAGATTGACTAATATTTGTTAATATATTAGTGTCAGGATATGTAACGATAAATCAATAAAGTGTGGAGGTAAACACAGACGACACGAGAGCTCTCACTTCTCACGCCAACTTTGTTCTTGACCTAACAACAACTGACTACATCGCACCACAAAACTCAGCAACACACTTCCTGTACACTGGGTATGAGTGGAGCCCTCCAGTGGTCCACCATGAAATCAATGAATCATTTAAAAATTAAAGATGAATTGAAGAGAGAAATACACTAAAATGTGTCCACTAGAGGGCACTCTGCAACTTGCTGGTTGTTGTATTTGTGGTTTGTTTGGAAAACCACAAACACAACAATCAGCTGATCCCAGTAAGGTCAAGTGATCCATGACATAACTTTTAACTGCATTGTTACATGATATTAGTAAGGTCTCAAAAATAACTGCACATAAATGTTTGAGAACTCTGTTTATGTTTTCTGTGTCTGAAAGACGAAAAATATCCGCTGATATATCAGGTTTTAAATCACCAAATATCGGTCTTAAATTTCCTCGTTCGATCAGGCACTAGTCTAAAAACTGCAAAACCTTTGTTTGACATCTAAAGTCATCAAATCACTGTTTTGCAGATTTTGTTTTCAGATGATTTTTCATCAACTGAATTGATTTCAAGGTTCAAGATCTTTCGAAGTTCAGTTTCTAGCAGCACTGTTCAGGCTCTCTGGCTTTCTGTTTGTTCTTTTGTTTGTATTGCTCCCCTGCCTGTTAAACTCATTACACCTCCCCTCATGTTTGCTCCTCATTTCTTATTTGCACTCTTTTATTTTCACTTCTCTTCTGCTCCCTGTGATTGTTTTATCAAGGCATCAAAGGCCTTGTAATTTAACCCAAACCGCCCTCAGACATACACACAATCACCAGGTCCTTAAAATGATGGAAAAATCTGAAAATAGTCTAAGTGTCAGACTTTAAATAACATTCAGTCTAAAGAACAGTGAGTTCTTTTCAGAGAAGAAAGACGCCTTTCTGTATGCCGTGTGTACAAAATACTTCCTTCAGGATTTTTCTGATCGTGTAGATGGAGTTTTTTTTCCCATCCCATTGACACACACAGAGATGAACCATACCACCTGTGGACAAGTCTTGTGTTTGTTGTCAACAAACCCTCTCTCTTATGAGGTTGCGACCTCCAGCCACACACACACCCCACAGGTAGCCTCAGGGTGCCACAGTGCAGTGTAAGGTGGAAAGCGCACGTGCCCACATCGCCTCTTAATGACAGAGCCGCTGATCACTTCAAACAGGCCACTCGGAGCAAAACTTTCCATCTGTTGGTGGAGGGATGTTGAAGTCACTGAGCAGGTACCCTGGAGAGCTGTTTGGGACTTTGAACGCATGTGTGTGTGTGTGCAAGTGCAATGTCTTTTACTGTGTTTATTCACTGTGGGTGCATGTGTACGCGCGCACTGATTTGTGTTGCCAAGAACCTTCACACAAATGTGTGTGTGTATGTGTACCTCAGTACACATGTCAGCTCTGGAGTTTTTTTGCCCAGCCGTGTGGAACACAGCAGATGTGTTCAGCTCTCCCCCGAGGAAGCCTCCTCCGCTCTCTCCCTCTCTCTCCTCTCACTCTCATCTAGCCCGTTCATCCGCACATACCCCCCAATGTTTATACGCCACTGCTCTTCAGATAATAAGCTGACTTCACTACTTATCCCCTTCCTTCCTTTGGTTATATCTTCACTCCTCCCTTCCATCTCTCTGTACCCTTCAAAACATGTTACGACTTGGGATTTCTTTAAGCTGAACTTGTCCAAATTAAAGGCTTTCAGTGGTCTAAGATGGTCCAAATGCTGCTTTAAAATTGGTTTGTTAGACCTTGGAGGTTTAAAAACCTGGTATATTTGCTATGTTTTTGCATCTGTTTTGCCCCTACAGCAAATAAAGACATACATAACTTAATTCAAGGCTCTGAAGCTCACACTCAAAGTACTTTAACTATGATCAATGGACAATAATCTATTTTGTCTTTTAGAAATCTGTTGCAGGTGTGTGCACCAGTTATTAGAGTGCATTTTTGCCCCAGAGCCCCTCAATGATCAAATCATACTTTTTTGTGCATTACCAAAATGGGTTTTCAAGCAATGGATTTGCTGTTCAGTAAGCAGGGACATGCAGACAAATCTAAGTCTTCCATGCAAACCGCATCAATCAATGCAACCAAAGCAATCACAAGGAAGTTCTTGGTGCAGCTCCTTTGGCAGCCAGGTTCACCTAGTGATAGGCGGTTACCCGGAGATCACTGACTGCCCTCTAGGTCACGTGTGAATGGGGCCTTAGCAATTGATTTTACAGCAGCTACCTGCAGCTAATTGCAAGCAGTCAGGGAGTAGCGCCCAGTAGTTACCAGGCCGTCACTTTCTAGTTCATATAATCTGGTGATGGTAATGGTAGAAACTGATGTGCTGGGGTTCATTGAATTAGCTTTAACCAAAAGAAAAACCCCAGACACATGGTTCCTTACATAAATGCTAGTTAGATAGTTAAGAAATCTAGAATAGTTGAGGTGTAATGAGACTATTTTCAATCACTGTGCCAGATTTCACAACTTTCCTGTCTAGGATGTAGCTGCAGGATGACTATATCCCAACAACAACAGTGACATGTTGAGCAAAGTGTGCAGTTGTGTGTATGTATTCCTTATTACTGTCACGGCAGCTGTTAAACCATTAATTCAGCTGCTCTCCTGTCTTCAATCATCACTGGGTTTCAGCAGGGATGCATTCACAGGTCAGCACATCTCCTTTTAGAGCAACACATTTCTTGTGAAACTCACAGAATCAGAGCCAACCAAGATGTGGAACACTGCCTCAATATGTTTGAGATGAAGGAGAAGAGATCAAAATCTGTGCAAAGCAGGACAATGTGTCACCAGTTGGCTGTAACAATGCATTTTTTGGAAATTGTCGTAGATAACAAAGCAATCTTGGGCCGGGGGCGAGGTTAAATGGTTGTTAGGGATGTTCCCTTGTCCTTGTTCTGCTTAACTGTAGTGCCAGCATTATTGTGTTTTTGGTATCAAGTGGTCATAGAGAATAGAAAAAAGGCTTTGAACCTTAAAAGCAAGGGCATTGTAAGGATTAAATAGTTTACACTCTCAAGCTTACAAAATGTCTCCTTTTTTTTTCTTTTTCTTTTTTAACTTCGCTTTCTCGTCTCGCACACACAAACCCGCTCACACATGGCGTGCTCCTTCAACCAGAACAGGCTTCTCCTTGTATATAAGTCTATTTAGTCCCAAGTAGGCCACAGCATCACATGAGCAGTTAGTCACACCATAAATCACACACCGGTTCCTGATGCTCCCTCCCTGGATTTCAGCTGCTATTTTCAGTTGAAGCGGGGGGGAAAGGCGAAAATGTGAAAATACTGGTGGCATAGAAAACAAAAAAAAAGAAATATCCTTATTCAGTATATGAGATCACATTACGTGCGGGCGCTGGCTGTCGTCGCCTCGCATTTTGCACACATTCTATCAGCCTGGATAAAGCGAGAGAGGGGAGGAGCAGGAGAACAAGGTGACACTACAAGCAACACGAGTGTGGATAATGAAAACTAAACACCATCCTTTTTCTCTTTCCTCTCGTCTCTGTCTCAGCTTTCCCTTCTGCTCTGCACCACTAGTTTGTCTGTATGCTTGTCGGGGGATTTGAATGGTGTGCGCGCGCATGTGTGTGTGTATATGTGGGTGCGTGTATGTAGGCATGTGTGTGTGTGCGTCTGAGAGCGAACAGCAAAACAGTAGCTGTGCCTTTTTAAAAATTTTATGGAAAAAAAGTCGACTGTAGCTATTTCTCCGCAGATGGGAGCTCGGAGAGAACATTTTGTGATTTTTGTCATAATCTTTCTGTGATTGTTTGTGTCAGCCTGTGAGCAGCAAAAAAAGACAAACAACCCCAAATTGCAAGTAATCCACAACAAATTAAACAATCCTGGAATGAATCAAATCAGTTCAGCTATTTCATGTCAAAGGATGATAGCTTGAGTTGACAAGAGCTAAGTAACATTTTGTCATTTTAATCAAATTACAGCAGTAGTTGCAGGAACAGCTGAGAAAGAAAACCAGCCTTGTGTTGTAGAAGGGATTCTAATGGCCAGCAGGGGGTGACTTGTATAGAAGAATAGAAGAAAAAGAGTCTGACTTGAGACGTTATTTCCTGATTAGTTATGTTTTCAGTCGCTAGTTTTGTGTCTTCAATACAGACTTAATGCAGAATAAAAGGTGGTTAACCTCTGATGACTTGGACGCACTTAACGGTTAGGATCACGGCGATGACGTAGACCTGAGAGGGTTAATGACAAGTCCAAGCACTCACCTACGTCTTTTATTTTCAAAGAACCACGAGCAAAATGTTCAATGCGAGGCTTCAAGACAGTAGTCCACAATGACGCTTTTTTCACATACAGTCCATGAACTAAGTATGAAGAACATATAAGCACATTAGACCAGCGGTCTCCAACCTTTTTTGCAGGACGGACCAGTTTAATGTCAGACAATATTTTCACGGACAGGCCTTTATAGTGTTGCAGATAAATACAACAAAATAAAATGATACGACCAAGACAAAAACTGTGGTATTTTGTAAATATAATAGTAAACACAAATTCACTGTGTGTAACTTTATTAGCAGCGTCCTCGTGAAATGCGCCAACAACATTGAGCGTAACGTCCTCCTTTCTGCCCCTTATTGCTCTCTGGTCGCTATGGTAACGCGTAAATATTTCTTTCAAAATAAGACACACAACTACAACACGGTAAAAGACCCAGGGAAACCGAGCCAACGATAAAAACCCTGAAAACCTTAAATTTCACACCCGAGCCTCAACTCTCGCGGCCCGGTACCAAACGACTCACGGACCGGTATCGGTCTGTGGCCCGGGGGTTGGGGACTGCTGCATTAGATTGATTATATAACCATGTAGCGCTACTTTCAGCTGCTCTTTTATTTACAAGGGGCACCACAGCAGGTGCCTCCACATGTTTGACACAACCCCAAAAGCTTTTACGTCTCCTCCCCAGATCAAACCAGGCAAATGCGTAAACCACTACACTATGGAGCCACTCCACAGAGTGTGCTACAAGGACCATAACTAGAATTCCCATATTATGCGTTCGTACAGTTTCCTCTGACTGACAGGTTGTACTCTATTTCTTTGATTATAGGTGCAGCACTCAATTCACAAAAGCCCTTTGTGTTTAGACCAGAACTGAGTTCAGAACAAGGGCAGAGTCCTGCAAAAGCAACTTAGTAACAGTACTGTTTACCAAACTTCTTGTGTCAGACCATTTATTTCTCCTATTTCCAAGGTAACGGTAAAAGCAGAGCGCCGTTTGTCAGAAAGATTATTCAAAAATGTCATTAAGCTTTCTGGAGAGATGAGCTGTGCAAATATTAGATGCATATCCGAATCTCTTTCTTTACAGCAATATTTCATTAGTCTGTTAGATTGCGCTCTCCAAGTCGCCTTTTCACACATGTGGATGGTTGGGGTACACTACCAACACTGCCAGCTCGGCATGGAGTGCACTGTAGCACAAAAGTCGATGTGAAAAGTTTCTAATTGTCCCTCAGCATCATAATGTCAAGATGTAGCTCTGTTCAAGCAATGTTATAATAATGTAAGGTTCTGCCATCAAAAATAAATAAGCCACTGCGTCTTCACTTCCTCAAGTTCTAGGAGTGAATGTTCTCTCTAGCAGCTGACAGCAAAACTTTTGTTGTGCTGTGCAAAGTTAGACGTATGGCTTTGGCAAGTATATAAAAAGCAGACTGCTTTGAGGGGTTTGCAGACCTTTTACACGTGCAAAAAGCTGTATAAACAAAGCATAATATGGGCTCGTAAAGCCTTGCATTAAAATGTGATCTACGTGTGGGAGTGCAAGATTCCAATCGCACTTTCATTTGCATTTTCCATTTGAAATAATAATGCCAACAGGTCCAACTTTAAATCCCTGTATTGTTGTGTACTGCTGCTCTGTATAGCCTGGATTACTCTGCTCCTTTTCAAAGAATGAGGATTTTTTTTTTCTTCTTCTTTTTGTAATACTGCAATGCTGAGTTTATAAGTGCTTTAACAATCTCTGGCCTAAAAGCTGTGTTAAATTGAGGCTAAACACAATTTAAGTTGTTTTCCAAAACAAGATTAGTCGATTTTCTCAATTTGAAAACTACCTCTCCTAATGGAATTTTTATTGAACAAGTGTATGAATACAAACATCTCGGCTTCTGGCTCATAGCAAACGCACTTTTAAAACTCGCATTAAAGCGCCGGCTGATTGAAGCCGTTGAAAGTTAGTTGCGATTCTGCAGATTGTGCACTCTTTCAGTCTTTATATCAGCCCTAGATCAATCATCTGCATTCATTGATATGCTCCCTCTTTAAAAGCTCTAGATTTTGGAAAACTGTGCTATTAGATTCATAATGTTTGGGTGTAATGGTACACACCCATGCACTCTTCATCAAAACAAGGGCTGGTCTGAGAGAGCATCATTGCCTCTTGTTTATTTGCACAGCTTTTCTAAATAGACGCCGGCCTTATCTCGCTGCTGACATGTAGATCTGGAACTTATCAGCCTTTCCCCGAAGACACGGCTTCTGCTCCAGGTTCTCAAAGTAAATACAGAGCTTGGGAAGCTTTCTGTGCAGTGCTCCATCGTGCAGGAATAATTTACAGGAGATCTTCGAGCTAGATATTGTGGGTAGTCTCAGCAAACTCTTCAAGACCTGACGTGTCTGACCTCCTTCCTAACTTCAGCTGTGTTGTTTTAATTAAAATCTTTGTCAGTTAAACTAAATCTTGGGGGGGGGGGACATTTTTATGATGCCACAAAAACAGAGCCCAGACCAGTCGACGTGCAGTTCATTCTCAGACCATTTTAATGAATATAAACCGAAAAGTATGTATCAACTTTTTGTTTAGTGACACCAAAAAAACCTCTCATGGCACAGGCAGCACTCTGTTGGGTAGCATTTAATGGCTGTGTGCTGGCACAACACGAAATCTTAGCAAAAGGATGTGGGAGAGATGAATCGTGGTGGATGACGCTAATCTATAGGCGGTGGAGTGGGTGAGGCTTGGAGGTGCGAATGAGCTGAGACGTCAACAAATTTCACGAAGGAGAGTGTGAAATGTTCCTCTCAGGTGTTATTCATCTGTCAACAGATCAGCCAAAAGAAATGCAGCTATGCGTTATCATGTGATGTAATGCACCGATGTCTCTGTGTCCCCTGATCCAGATGTGTTGGACAGCATGGCCAGGTTTAGCGTGCTGGGAGTGTTCAACTACAGCATGCTGACTCTGTCTGACCACGAGAGGGTCTTGTACGTCGGAGCACGGGAGGCTTTGTTCGCCTTGGACCCCAATGACATTAGCAGACAGCTAAGGCCACAGGTAAAGCGCACATAAGCACATGAACGCACTTTAAAAGCTTTTTTTCTGACAGTGAAAGAGATACAAATACATTACAGTTCAATAAGGACAAGGAAGGATTTCAAGAAAAATAATTACCACCCGACTGCCACTGCAAACACCCACGCATTCTCAAACTCTTTTGTAGAAATGCAACAAATTAAATGATAACACATAAGATTTAATATCACACTGCTTCATGATGGACAGTTCAGGAACAAAAAACATCCTCCGCACGACTTGGTACAGAGTGCCGCAGAGATAAACACACATTTCAAATACTTAATTTAAACAGACCAAATTCAATTATGATATCATGTGTGATAGAATTATTATAGAAAGTCTTTAAAAATTATGAAGGTTCAGCTTGGATGAACAGGGAAGAAAACATTAAACATAATCTCTGCCTGTGCCACACTTTTTTGAAGTCTGTTAACTAACAGAATGACCTTATTCTATTCTTTTTTCCTTTTGGACTCAATGACAATTGAGAGCACATACTCTGGACATACTCTGGCAGGCAATCAAAGGACTTTATAGTACAATAACAAAGTCGACTGAGTAATACTAGTTGTTGGGTCTTTTGTCAGTCTGGCCTGTATTTTTTCTTAACACTGCAGGCCACATTGAAGCTTAGATTGTAAAAATACCACGCAAATGAATACATTCTCAAAATGTAATAATCCTCGAAGGGCCAAGAATATAATAAAATATATTAAGAGCTGTGTGCTTCCAGTGTGTCAACATTTCAATAAAGAAACTGCGTTGCCTTAGTATTGGCCCACATGTATTTTTTAAGCTTTTTTTTTTTTTTTTTTGAAAGAGCAGGAAACAGCACACCATTGTATTAGCATTAGTCAGTTCCATTTATGGACCAGTTCACCTTGTTCTGGCAATTTAGAGCCCACTTCCACACAGTAAACGTATTACACTGCTCTTAATTTGTGAATAACTGATCCCATTGGCTATGTAGAGCCAAAGACCGAATTTATACCAAAACATAAGCATGCAAGATAAGTACAAGGAGATTTTAAAAAGCATGATCCTAATTCAAACAGGAACTTGAACATAATGCTGTACAGATAAAAGTATGATAGATTATAAAGTTGTAAGACTCTTGCTGCTCTTTGCTAATGCTAGCTTATCAGGTAGCATAGCTATCCTTACCAAAGTATATTGATGCTACAGCATTGCACTTCACATTGTACAGAGTAGGTGGTTAACAAAAAGTGTATTAATGGTAACTTTGTCATAAAAATGGTTTTATGACAAAGTTAGCTTTAATGTTGGCTGAAGGTCTGGTGATATGTGTGTTTAGCTAGCAGTTGTTTTAGTTAAGCTAGCTAGCTAGAAAAAAGAAGAATTTTAGCTCTATAGATCCCTCAGCTGAGTTAAGCCTTAAAAAATACAATAAAATATCTTCAGACTGGTACAGTCATAAATAAGAGCCATCTTGGCAAATTTTAAAAATGGTCTTTATAAAATTAAAGCTCTAAATATTTTTTAATCATGATTTACAGTTGTTTTGCAAGGTTATTCAACTAGTCTTATTTTGAAATTTGCACACAGCAATGCTGTAAGTAAGCTGCCAGATATTAAGATGATAATGTGTGCAGCTATTGCCTCCAATATTTCACTTCTATCAGCACAAACATATCCACTGTGAATTTGTGGGAGTAGACAGGCACTCGCACACATCCTTGCCCAGGCTTTGGTCCTGTTCCTCAGAGTTCGTGGTGCACTCATTCAGTCTTGTTTTTTTTTACCATCCTCGTTTTAATTTGTGGATCTTGTTTTTCTGCAAAGCACTCTGGGGTAAACCTGTTTCTTTAAAGCGCTCTATAAATACCCTTGACTTGACCTGACACGCAAACACTTGCACACAGAGAGATGCTAAACCCTCAAAGGCTCAATCTGGGTTTGCTTTGTTCCCTCAATAATTGGTCCATATTGCGATCAATACAATTACAGCAATGCAATGAAGGTGTAGTGAGCAACCTGCAGCAGTTTGGGGATTGCTATCTGATTTACTGCTGTAATGAGCAATTATTGGATGCGCACACATACCCACACAGACTGACAGACCCTGGCTCAGCCGCAGGCTGTTTGAGTGAGGGTTATGAGTCTTACAGTAATGATAAGATCACCTGTTGTCATCCCCCAGTGTGCAATGTAGACGGAAGAAGCCAAGTCAGAAAAATAACTGAACAGGGACGAGGGAATAGTCCTGCCCCTCTGTCACCATCTGCCCATCACTCTCTCACCCCCTCCTTTCTTTGCTTTAACTGCTTCTCTTTTATTTCTTTGCTGCTGTCTGTCTTTCTTCCCTGGATATTTTCTAGGGATGTTTTTCTCAGCATTTAGACTTTCTCAAGACAAGCAGCTCCCATCTGTGTTTGAAGTCTTCTGTCTTCTGCATTATTTAGTTATTTTCTTTCCCCGTGATGACTGTGGATTATTTCATTGAATAATTTTCTTTCATGAATTTCAGTCAGTTCCATTTATGGACCAGTTCACCTTGTTCTGGCAATTTAGAGCCCACTTCCACACCGTAAACTTATTACACTGCTCTTAATTTGTGAATAACTGACCCCATTGGTACGTTACATGATGTGACATTTCCAGATCCACACGCCTTTGCTCAAAATAGTTTAACCAATATTTTTCTGTTACTTGCGAACCACTTCTGTTTTCGCGGGTTTGCTAATGGCCAAAGCACCGGTAGCGTTATTTGTGCTGACGTAATGGCCGATAACTACCAGAGCATTTCAAAATGCTGAAACTAAGTGGCCCTGTAATAGTGCTATTTCCCAAAATAAATGGGTTTTTTTGTTGTATTATAACCACACTGTAAAAAAAACTGTAGGATCTTTCGAAAGAAACTTTTTTTTAAGTTGATAAACTTGTCTAAGGCTCTGCTCATATGGTGTGTGTCTTGGACTGTAAAACAGAGCAGGTACTCTGTCATTAAATAGTCTATGATAAACTGCCAGAAATTGCGGCATACAGGATTTTGACTGAATTGGCACAATTTCAAAGGCTATGTGAAAGGAAACCTCGTTGTTCAATTGAATAGAAAGCAGTCTGGTATATTTTTGAATTATGTCTTGAGATCATTATGAGGTGCTTCCACGTGTCATTTAGCCAGTCTTTTGCACCCATGTGATACAGTCAGAATGGACAAACCTAAGCAGTGCATCCAATATTCAATGAGACCACACCTCTCAGACCACATTCAGAGCATGTGGCCAAATTCTTTCTGCACTGTGTACATCAGCGATCCCCAACCTTTTTTGCACCACGGACCGGTTTATGGTTTATGCACAAGGTGGCGTGGATAAATACAACAAAATAAAACCAGTACTGGTACAAAAAAATAGAATATTTATTCATAACACACAGGAAAAGACCCAGGGAAACTGAGTTAACGATAAAAATGAGGATGCTAAAAACCGATAAAAATCCTGTAAACCATAAATTTGACACCCGAGCCTCAACTGTCACGCCCCGGTACCAAAGGACTCACGAACCGGTACGGTTGGGGAACGCTGGTCTACATGGATGTGTCCTGGCCAATGTTCCCTCTAATTATTCATGTGTCTGAGCGAACACACAAACTCCCTGAGCGATCCCTTGGACCACTGTGAGCGACATCAGACGTGTGCACTGTGGTCACGCCACCATCTAATCCATCCAAGCTACATGGTTTATTAAAATAATCAAATATTAACTGCTTTAGCCCACTTACAATGAAAATGTAAAAAAAACCTAGTCATTGACCTGTGCAGTACGTTAACACTATTGGAAGTAAAAATAACTTGAACTTTTGAGCTTATATATA